>NC_090020.1:23272231-23572369 GCF_036417845.1 Apteryx mantelli | reverse complement strand
AAAGTTTTAAAAGTAATGAGAACTCTCTCAGACACATATAATCCAGCCGGGAAGTGCACACTGGTATGCTGGTGTAAAGAAGAAATGTAAATTAAAGAAACAAAATACAAGAAAATGAATTGAAAAGCTAAATGGAAAGACTAAAAATAATGATAAATATCCAAGCAAAGACAAACAAGAAGCATTATGATAAACAATGTTAAACATTGACTTGAACATCTCAGACAATATAAACACTGCCAGACAATATTCTTATGATAGGACATTATTAAAAAAATTTTTAAGTGGATATAAACTTCAAAAGAAGCTCGTCGTTAACGAACGAGTCAATGGCAATAGCAACAGCAGAACCCAGAAACTGTGATTCTACTCTTCCTTGATCCATTAGTTCAGATCACCAGAAAGTCAGGTACAAGAAAAAGACTGGAGAAACCATAGCAACAAGCCAAAAGAAAAATGTAAGGGAAGTTTAAACAAAAAACAAGGAAAGAGAAAATTAAAACCAACAGCTTTTGATATGCAAACATGCACATTATATATAATCACAGTATATCATTAACATATGGAACTTAAATTTCAGTTGCTCTTTCCTTTAGCAGTATTAATACCCTAAAGCACAGGCTTTCAGCATATATGAAAAAGCAGGCTACCTTATGGACATCCAAGCTGAACACCCAAATTAGCAATTTTGGAACATGCTTTCTTCACATTCTTAAGCTGTAATAATGCTTTTTGATTAAAAAATTCTTTATTAGTACCAGTAATACTAGCATTTGATCTTCTCTTTGTTTTCTTTTGTGTGAAATCTAGGGGATATTTTGTTGCTAAAGTCATTTTCCCAGCTTAGATGTTACTGTCAAGATTTATTCCTGTGGGACGCACTTAGCTTCCGCCAGCCAACAAGAATAGGAATCCCTGATTAATTCGTGAAAACTACAACGTATCAGTGCAATTGGTAATGGTCCAACTATAACAAAATAAGCTTAAAATCACAAAAAGTAAGCCTAAAGTACCCAGCTCTCTTTTGTCAGTAGTAATTGTTGCATTACCTGCAAACTCCATTTGTTTATATAGTTATATCTATGTATTATGTCTCCTGGGTTGCCCACAGTTCTAAAAACCCTCTTATAAGCCCCATTACTGAATTTTCACAACCGAAAATATTCATTCTTGAGATAATATTTTTCAACCTTGACCTCAGCAAATGAAGACTTTTTAACAATGTATCTTTTGCCAGCTTTTATATCTATAAAGATGAATGTGGTTTTTTTTTCCTTTAAAAGGTTGTACTTGCTTAAACACCCAAAGAAACTGTGGTGATATACAGACTCTGCAGACTATTAATAGGGTTTGTGTTTTAACTTTCCTTATATCCCAAATAGCTTTGACACTAGTTGATCTTGAACTTGATGAAAGTTGATCAACGGCCCCAAATGCCACTTGACCAAATCAATGCCTAAAATTATTATAATTATCATGTTAATTTACACATTCTATTGTTATTTTTTGTAGTGTAATAAAGCTTAATGGCTCCAGGACAAACCTGGCGCCAGCTCTGTAGCTATTTAAAGCTACAATCTAGCACCAGTGGAGCTCTCACAGCAGAAGCCATGGCCCATATTACTTATGCAATAGGAATATTAGTAAGCTTTACTGCGCTTTGTACAATAAGAATAATGTACAGAATTGTTCTACCCTTGAAATTTCAACTATAATAGTAACAACTTTGGCACATCCTTCCTATGGCAATTATAGTAAAAAAATTAACAATTAAAGTTATTTTTGGCCCTAACTTCTTCAAACAAACAGTCAAGTTTCAGACTCTAATCACAAAGGACTTTCTTTGTCAAAGTTACTTTGCAATATGTATATAAACTGATTCCAGCATTCAAACTGCATTATACTTTATTCGTGTATAGTTCAATATGAAAATATCTCTAGCTACAATTATTGTGTATTTAGAAACTCACATGTTTTATAGATTGGAATGGTGTAAGGATGTGACCTATACCATTACATCAAAAATGAAATGGAAAATATTTCATGAAACAGGTTAGTTTCCTAAGAGAACAGGAGTATTGTGAAGGTGTAACAGTTGCCTGTGGAAAACAATCTGAATTTAGCAGATTAAAGAACTTCTCTACTTATGTAATACCGTAATAATTGCTGGTCCAAGGTTAGGGTACATCCTGTCACTGTAAAAGGTGAGAGAGCACAAACACCTCAAATAGCTTACCATTATGGAGACGAAACACAGAATGAATGTATAAACTCACACAAAGAGATGATATCATACACTGTATCAGCAGCATAGACAAGCATTCAAGTTTCTTCAATGCAAGTGCAATTATTTGGATCTGATTGCCTCTCTATGACTGTCAAAATACATTGAATACTAATGTTTAAACTGATTTCACCGCATGGACTTCTGTATAAGTCAGAGGTAATCAAAATTTCTACAGCCATTTTTTTTTAAATATATATATCATTTAAGCTCAACTATTTCCTTCACTTGAACAAATATACCTTCTAGGCATCAATTTGTTTTGATTAGGAAGGGGCAAGAGCATGGATGAGAAACAAAGACAAGACAGACCATTGTAGCAGACTGGTCTGGGCAAGGGCTGTAAAATGCAGCGTCCTGACCCATCGGAATGAGACAGCCTCGGGAGGTCAGCTTAACTCTTACAGTCCGCAGAGACCATAAATGATTCCAGGGACTCCAGCAGATGCCCTCAAAGAAGACTGAAAAGGTGCAGAGGATCTAAAGACCAACCTTAGCTTCCTCCAACTAACAGCTTCAGTGTTTAACAACAACCTAGAATGCTATTTCTAGATATTAAAAGTGGTACAAACTTTTTTCTACCAATGTCATGCAGGTCACATTTATCATGTGCTGTGCTCTCCACTGGCATTATTTACCAAGCTTCAGCATGGCTTCTGTCAGTTTTTGCTGTAGTTCTAACATCTCTGAACAAATATATTTTAAACTATATAGATCAGCTCTTAGATTTATTTGTACATATTTGGAGGAATTAAGATAGACTTTTCATCTTGATGGAAAAGAAAATAAAAGTAAGCATATTTTCAAGTTGTAGAATGCATTTAAACCCAAATAAAACAAAAAGATACATTCTGGAATACAAGAGTGACAACATTATCTAAAAATTAACAGAGCTTCAAAGTTTCAAAGGCTAATTTAATAAACAACTGAAAGGGAAAAATACATCTAGAAAAGCTAGGTATCAGACTGATGTATACAATTAAAAAAAACAATTTTATGTTGATTAGCACTGAGAATAATGCTCACAGCTTCACAGAGAGCAGCAGAAGATGAAAGCACATAGTGCCTGGAAGCAATGTGCTTGTAAGACTTGTAAGAATTCCATTTTAAATAAGGATTGAGAAATTGCAGTATGTACATACAAAATAATGTCATACTGCAGTTGCATCTACAAGATTTTTCACATTCATTACCAGAAGCAAACCTGAACACACAGAACCATAAATAAAGACGTAACAGACATGCTCCGAAAAATTAATTGAAGTTTAAAATATTTTAAAATACTACCAGCCTCTTCTACCTTTGTAGCAAAAAACTGTCTCCAGTTCACAGTCCAGCATCCTAGCACAATCCTCCCTTCTTCATGGCTCTGAGTTATAGATGATGGACTGTGAACTAGAAAAGGCAAATTCAGTTATATCCCAAACCCAATTATGGTAATAACATCTGGAAAATAAAAGGTAGTATTGTTTTTCAACTACTATAGCTAAATCCACCACAGCTTTCCTGACAAAGCTCTCAACATAACACAAACTGAAAGGGACCTCAGGATATCAGTATTTGAACACAAAACTTAATTTCCTGTCCTTGAAAACTGCATACCCCAAAATCATTTAAAATGCAACTAGCAAGAAGAATATTAAAGTACAATGACAAAAATGAGAAACTGTAGTGTATAATATTTGATAATCTGATTCTGATGTCAGATTAGATTTGAACTAGTATAACTATGCTGGTTTAAGATGTGTTACTGCTGCTTTGCATTAAGAGATCAAGACACAGAATTTAGCTGGCAACTTTAAATACTGTATTTCTCCACATTTCTCCAAATATCATTGCTCCCTAATCCATTTTACATTCTCTCCCTAAATACTACTCTTCATTGATTCAAACCCATTGAAAACAAATGATTTCTTTAAAATCATTTATTTTCAAGTACAAAATTGAATATATTCTTTTGACTATAATTTATTAACCAGCTCGAGGTGTGGAAAACTAGAGGGCAGAAAATTAAAAATATTTTAGCACATCTTTAACATTAATAAGAAAAGGAAATTGACTACATTGTGCTGAGTTCAGTTCAAATATAGTTCAGTTTATTTCTACATTTAATAGAAAAATGATCTAGGTCATAACCAATTTTTAATTTTAGATTGTTTATAAAACAAAGCACATTTAAAGATGCAGGAATGGACCTATCATGGCCAATTACAACTTAACTTATATTTACCGAGAGAAGTACATAATATTTAATTAGGAGTATATTCATGTGTTTTAAAGTTTCCTTTGTGATCCAAAATTAACTTTTTTGCATTATTGGTCAACTTTTTCTTTTTTCTTTTTCTTCTTTTCTAATCCACCCTTTATAACTGTTTACCTTTCATTTATGCCTGAAATCTTATGTTAAAACTCTGTCTCTTTTCACAGCATTCTTAGTAACAGAGCTTTGGGTGGAATGAAGCCTCTCTTGTTGCATCGAACAGGCACCGCACTTACAGAATATACATCAGATATTTACTGACATGAGGGATATTTGGTCACAGATATCATTACAGCTTTACAGCCATCTAATCTTTCCTGTACATTAACCTCTAAGAAGGTCAAAAACTTAAGCTGTATGCCCAATTGTTTTCAGACTGATGATTTTTTTTTTTAAAAACATCAGCAAATACATCATAGTTTCTATTGTACTGTTGCCAAATATTCAACACAATTACCGTGTTTCGTGATCTCTAAAAGGAAAAAATAGTTTTCTCTACAGTACAGAATGAGTTGAAATATGTATAATCAGTATGGGATGACATGCAGAATATTTCTGTCAAAATATATTGGTTTCTAAGATTATATTTATGTGAAATGGGCAATAATAGTAATTTAAAGTCCTACTTACTTTAGCATTTAAGTCTCACCTCATTTACATGATTTTTTTCCTGCTGTAAATTCTTCTGTTTCAGTGGAATTACATCTGATTTACACAGGTGTCAGCAAAACTAGCATTATTTCTATTAAACATCATACATTACAGTTATTTATTTATATAGAAAAACAGGGCCTGACTGAGATTAGAGCTTCACACACATGTATGAAGAGATGGCCTGGATCTCAGAGAATGTATTATCTGAACAGTTAGGGCAGATAAAGTCAGCACAGCTATATCAGACAAGGCAAACAAAGAATATTCAGGGCAGACAAAGAAATACAGAGATGAAGCAACACTCTCAAAGTCACATAGCAGTCAGTGATGAAGATTTCCTGATACTCAATCCAGTGCCTGAGCTTATGCTATCTTTCTGCAGAAACACACACAAAGCACAGCAAAACTAAACCAAATGCCCTAAGACCACTGTACATCTGAAACACACATACATTTGAAACCTAATTTAAGAGGTCAGTTCTGGTAATCCTTATCCCTCTTAAAAAAACATTCCATAAATCAGCTGGCCTCTTATCAACTATGTTTTTCTTAAAATATTGTAATTTACTGGCTTTTATGATTCCACTCTCCTAGAACTCTTCCCACCTGTCCATAGCTCTTTCAGCACGTCCTTTGGGGGGATCCCCTCTGCTCCCACCCTGCTAAAGTACTGTGGAGACTTCACAAGGTCTTTTGGTGTTTTCTCTTCTCTCTGCCTCAGCTTTATCTTTTAGTGATTTTATCAACTGAACAACTATTTCTACATGAACTTTCAAATAAATCACTACTGGAGACCTTCCTCCTCCTTTTCAAGTTTTGCTATTTTTCCTAACATTTCCCCAGGAAGTCTTCACTATCAGTTGAAGCTCAGAGCCTTTATTATGTACATTGCACTCATTCCTCTGTTCCCCAAGTCATCCCATTATCCTCTTTTTTCAGTTGCCATCATTCTTTCTATCTTTCAGACCCTAAACTGGCCACTATCTTTAAGCCAGGCTTTCTTCTAAGTCTCCAGATTATGCACAGAGCTGAATATCAGCTTTAAAGAGCAGCCTCTCCAAGCCGTTTAAAGGAATACAGGCAGATCTATACCCTTCCAGGGAATGCACTGCAGTGGGCTCCAAGAAGCTCCCAGCTGAGCCTGTAGCAGTCTGATTCTCTGAAAATCTCGGAAGAATTTTAATCCTGTCCTGAGGCAGAATAGGAAATTATTTGCAATTTTGGGAGGTTGGTTTTGTGTTCAGCTCTAGTTTGCTGGATGTTTGCACAGTGTTTACCATTATAGGGTCACGGTCTATAAGGACGGTTCCTAGGCCTCATGACAAAAATGAAACTAGCACTAATGTCAACAAAATTACCTATGTGAGTCAGACTCGTACCTAAACTTTGCATGAGACCTATATGTGCAGTTACAGAAACCTGGCACATCTTGCAATTTGGTTACACAGGTTGAATCACTTAAATTATCTAAATTGTTAATACAGACAGGGATATAAAATAATAAACAATGTTCAAAACATTTTAAGCTATATCTATATCATCTGTGTCTATCATAGTCATAAAAAATGAAGTGAAATGGTATTCTAAAGCTAAAAAGTAGAGAAAAAGAGGAGTAAGGAAAAACTCTAAAAGCTTTCTATTTATTCTTCATTTTTAGTAATCAAGATTCTATCCATTAAGACATCTACATTATATGCAGTTCCCGGCATACTGCATGCATCACTAACCATATGCTTTCTGTAAACTGTAAGAGTTCAGCCATCCACTTCATTCATTAGAATTCACAGGGCCTATTATTCTGTTTACAGTCTAATAGATATTCACCGTCACTATTCAGGCCTCTGATTCAATTTGCCTAAATCCCAGCTGCAGAGTAATCCTGATGGAGATTAGCTTTATTTATCACCAATTTCTTCTCAGAACCAAGAATGGTTGGTATTTCTTAATAAAAGCTGTGGTTCTCTTTTTTCCCTAAAGTAGCATGCATATTGAAAAAAGCAGAAAGTGTCTGGTTTCTTAATTGTGAGATTTTTCAGTTGCACAAGTTTTGCTTTGCACACAGGACACCTTCTCTTGAAGGTGTGTAGTCTGCAGATAAAAATACTGATTCTCAAACCAGAACACTTTCTTGTAACCAAATATTTTATTAATTCTGAAGGAAGACAGATTGGCAGGCTCATCATCTACTCCATAAAACACAAAATAATCATTCTGGATACTGTTTTCTAGATAATGTGATGACAGTTTGGACTGTAATAAATGAAATATACGTATGTTCTGGCTTCTAAGGTTCCCACAGGGGAATATTTCCTACCAACCTGAAGTCATGTGAAAGGCATCCACTTCCAAAGCAAATCTGACAGTGTTGATTTACATAAGTGACACACCACCTGTTATTTGCAAGATGTCCCTGTAACTTGACGAAGACATCTATGGTCAAACAAAACTTCTGAATGGGCCTGGTTCATATACAACTATGTAAAATTTTCCAAATAAATCAATTTTCATCTGCTTAGCAAACTCTAGTTCTATTTCAGTCCATCTGAAAAATTTAGTTACCTATAGTGCTCAACTTTGTCTTTAAAGGAAGAAACATAGGTATCCATATAAAAATTATATTCCACATATCCTGGGTCCAAAAGAACTCAGATGAATACTGATGCCAAGGAAACTGATTTCCTTGGCTTTGAGAAGCGAAACTTATTCACCAACAGAAATAGCCTATGAAGAGTATTTCTCACTGGCCCACCATAACAGAAGAATTCTGAGAGTCCACTGCAAGGGTTTGCTTTCAACCAAAGAACAGAGTCTGCCGCTGGAGGTACTTGCAGTAGCAGTACATGTTGCTCCATTTTTGGAAATGAGCTAATCAAAAAGCCACAGAATGGTTCCCAAATATTTCAACCTCCCAATACAACTACATATCATCTCTAACTCCTTTTTTTTTTTTTTCCTTTGAGAAAGGAGCAAATAGGACATCATCTACATTTGGTCATTCTGAGAAGAACATCTGTTTCCTGGCAATGTTCCATCTTTGACAGCACAGGAACAATCCAAGAGAAAATGACAGTCACAGCAAATAATAGGAATTTGTCAAATGAAGGAATTTTTAAGAAGGAAGCGGTGAGTCACTGTCAATTAGGGCCTTTTTTTTTTTTTCCTAACAGGAAGACTAGTTTCACATGGTATTTTCAAACAGCACTGTTACTGAAAAAGGCAACTCCAGCATCTACAACCTGCAACCATTAAAATGTGTCCCAGCTCTGCTCCCTCCGTGGTGCTCTGGGTTTTCAAAAGGTTAAAGTAAACTGATGCAAGTTTTCTGAGTTATCTCACAATACATGAACATAAAAATGTTTGTGAAATTTCAGGGGAGGTAGAGTCATAGGGGAAAAAATGAGCTGCAGGGGTCATTCAGAGGAGAAACTTTTTTAACAGCAGTGTTAACTTATCTTAAACTGCAAATTAAACTACTGCCCAAGACAGCAGTGAGAAAACACACCATGGCAAAATTGATGCCAGGATTCAAGGGAAACTGCAGAAAGGCAAAAGAGTTTCATAAATACTGGCAAATCAGGTAAGCTCACTGAATGGCAAATGACTGGCAGAATATCAGTCATCCAAGCAGCAGTGCAATAAGACCTCTCATATGTCTGGGTGTACCTAGCTGTAAGTCAACCAGCAAAGCAAGGGCAAAATGCACCCAGATTAAGACCTGCTCTGAGTAACAGAAATGAGGGCAGATGCCTTAAGAGAGTGCGAGCTAGATCCCCAAGTAGATCCACTAAGCTTGCCAAGTAAACTGCCATGGGTCTTGATTCTGGCAATTAGTTTTATCAGATGGTTATATCGGAGACCTATCAAGAACAATGCCAGAACAGACCAGATGCGAGCTGCGTTTCAGTGGTATCTTCTGCGGAGGGCACACAACTCGCAAATCACAGAGGCACTGCAGAAGTGAGAAATGCACTAAGCTGTCTTTGAAGCGTTCAGGCACCATTGACTATTTATTACAATAGAAGCTGAATATAAGCTGCCTTATCAGAATTTTGAAGCATCTTCCTCAAGGTCAGAAAAGATCTGAGATTGTGTGCTTAAGCAGATGTCATGACTGTAGTTTATCTTATAAACAAAAGTTTTGCTCATGTATGAGTTGAATAGGACAGTCAGCATTACTGGGCCTTGAGGTTTCATTAATGGTCTGTGACAGCAATATGCAGTCAAACTCTGGGTGAGTAAAACAAACAGCACAGTAACGAAGGAAACCAGTTAGGCAGTATTTTGGACACTTTCATAACAAAGTATTGCACTGTACCATACTTTATACAGACATCAAATGAAATAGTCTAAAGCCATTTTTTTTAACTTCATCCAATGGCTGTTTTCTGTATGCATTGTCACAAGCAGTGAAAAAAACCCAAACCCTTCTTGCTCTGTAATTGGTGTGCTGCACATAGCCAGCAAGATCATCTGAGGATCAGATAGGATAACACATGTTATAGAAAATATTGAACAATGGTACACACTGTAGAAACTGGATGCCTTGTACAAAGAGGAATTATGGTGCAGATGGAAGCTGGATGGGATGAAAACATGTAACTTTATAAAAGGCATCTAAAATCTCAGAGTCATTTGCTCTCTCATACAGGTAGAGTTTGTGTTCTCCTGTAACAAAAAAAATATATGTTTTATTGAGCCTAGCTGACGTTATACTTGACAGCCATACCTTCATTATTCAGCCATACCTTTATTATTATTTATCAGTCTTTCATAAACACCATTCACAAATTTTATCAGGATTTAATACCTACTTCTGTGAAAATGTTTAATAATGAAGTTTAGCTCTGATCTTTACAGAACTCTACAAACACCTAACTTTCATGAATTACTTTTCAGATCAATCACTTAGGTAACTTTTAATCCACTTAACATATATTTATTGATATTCTATAGCATACCTTTTTTTATCAGAATGTCTCAGAGTGTTAGGTCAGACATCTTAAAAAACAGTACTTTACAGTGAATAGTAACCTTTATCAACTGAGTGGAACATTCTTCAGGGAAAGAAATCAGAGACCAGAATCTGTTTATTTAATAGAACTTGTTTTCCATAAAGCCATGCTAAGTAGTATAATTATCCCCATATTTCAATTCTTTAATAATTGAAATTCATATCAGATTTCCTTTATTTTACTGAGAAATTAGGTCAGACTAACTGACCTGTAAGTTCCTAGCCTGACTGCCCCTTCTGAAAACCAACACAATATTAACTTTCCTTTAGACTACCCAAATACTCATCCAGTATTAAGAGTATATACTTATTTACTTTCAATACTTATTGAAAATGAGTATCGGCAGGACAGAAATCCCTTCAACCAAGGTATAAGTTATACAAGCCTCTCAATGTAAAATACTTTTCCTTACTAGAAATTGTTTTAACTCTTCCATCTCACTAACCAATTGGGAATATTTCATCACCTTCAAACAACATTGGCCTCCTTCTTTCCAGACACTGAACAGAAATATTCATACAAGATTTCTACCTTTTCTACATAGTCGAAGAATTTTTTGTCTAATAACAGGTCCTATCTAGTCTGCAATATTTGACTTACTATTAGCACATTTTTAAATCCTTCCCCTTCACTACTGTCCTTGGCTTTGCTATCCACAGATTTCATCTTGATATCTTTAGCCTCTCCTCCATCCTCTATACCCTAATGCTGCTCATATTTACAGCTTATTGCGTATAATCCATTTTCCACTCACTTTATATTGCCTTTTTATTTCTAAATTTTGTCTTTTCTTTCCCATCAAACTGAAGTAGACATTTATAAGGAACTATCCTCTAATTATGGAACTATGTTTTTGGTTACCTAATAAACTCTTGGAGTGCACAATTTCTATTCTTATTTTCTCCTAGCCATTCTTCCTCACAACAGCTTTAAAGAAATAAGCTGCTCTGAATCACCAGCTATGTATACCACTGATTTGAGGTGCTTTGTTTGTTCCCAATGAATGTAATTTAGGACAGGACAGCTGATCTCTGTACTACGCAACAACAGATTAGGTCCGAAAATGACTTACAGCATCTTGGATGCAGTAATTTTTTGTTTGTGATTGTATCTTCCACAGTTTTTAGAAAGTAGTACTAGATTTTACAATTTAGCAATTACAGTTACCTGCATACATGTCCCAAATTGGGCTCCCCATAACCACCCACGCTGTATGTTATAAATATGTATCCAATTAACAGTTTGTCATACTCTCTAATTTAATCCAGTTGTATATAACAGACTCTCACCAGCAACCCCTCCCCCAGGTTTTGTAGGTAGCATATTGATCCCAATGCATTCAAGATCCTGTGGTTCTGAGTTATCAATAACTCTAAAGACAAGTAATAGAGCTTTTAATGCAGAATGCCACCTCTCTCCTCTTCTCCCCCCCCTCAACTTACACTCACTTCTTTCACATTCTCTCTAGTACCAAAATCCTTCCTGAATGGAAGATTATATATAACAGGAAAAAATATATAGGAAATGTTTACAATATAATTATGGTATATCATTCTACCATGCTTCTATTTGGCTGTTACGTAAAGAAAACCAACCCTTAATTTTCTCCTTACATTCTTTGTTAGGTAAATCCAATCTGCTTGTGATAACCTACATTTGCATTTGTGCTTCTTAGAAAAGTTGCTTTTTTAAAATCTTAATCTTATGTTTACATGGGAGGTTATTGGACTTGCTCAAAGATATCCGATAGCAGCTTATCTCTACAGAAATCCACGGGAAGAAAAGAAGTGGAACTGTCTCATGGCTCAATAATAAATAACCTTGTTTGAAAGTAGGTACATAGTAGGTATATGCTAAATCCAAGGTAGGTATATACTAAATGAGCATTGTAATTCTTAATTATGTAAATTGCAGCATTGTGTTACAGTGGTGTCTATTTTATAAAAATAAATAATATTTATATTTCAAATATTAATTTATAAAACACAGATTAGTCTGTTCTGCAGAGCTTCACACCGAATTAGTATGAGGAAGCTATCTGTATAACATCACAGACACAGTATTACTGCATGATGTACTATGGCAGATTGCTGAGTACGTAACCAAAATAAGGAAAGAATATTCTATGTACTGCTTTTAAAACTGCTTTAAATTTTGCAAGACAGATGATTCCTCATTTAATGCTTCTGTAATAAAATAAATTAATTAATTAAAATAAAATAAGTGCACATGCATGTGTCAGATGAGGTAATTCTCACCAACCAACAGATAGGAACTATTTTCTCAAATGCATTGGGAAATTTTTTTACTCCAGAGTAATACAACTAAGCTAGTAAAACAACTTAGCTACATAGATAAGCATTTTGTCCTGGGAACAAGTGGCAGCCATATAAAAAAAGATGACCAGTAAGAATTATGGAAGTCTAAACTAAGAGAAGGATCTGGAGCCATTGGCTCTTGTCTCCCTTTAGACCAGCTCAGAGCTGACAACAGGCCAGCATAAGAACCTCAAAGATTGCTCCACAACAGGGATCACACCAAAATATTAGTCTTATCTGACCTTTTAATTTTTTGCTTCCACTCAAGACTTTCTTTTCTTAGGTGACTCTCAAAAGAAAATCAAAATTCAAACCTTCACAAACGTTGTGAACTCTTCTGCTTTGTCATTGGCAAGCAGAAGCCTCTTTTGTACAGTTTCCAAAGCCTGACCGCTTTGTTTTGCCAAGCCATGGAGCTGTTGGGATGCAGTAGTCTCAAGCACAGTCATAGCACATTCAGTCTCAATCATTTTGCTCTCTAGATTGGTAAGTTTGAGGTGCTGAAATAATCCAGATAGAAAAAGCAGTCAGTGATATGATAACAGCTGACAGGGAGTTACAGTAGTTAAAAAAAAAAAAAAAAAGTTAACATGTTAACATCACAGAACATTCTACTTGTGTAGGTTCTACTTGTGAAATTGCATAAAATGTAATTTTGTATGAAAAAAGTAATTTCATCTTCAGTCATTACATCCATAAGTTTCAGTGTCTCTGAATTTTCAGCCATGTGAGTTAATGAAATCAGACAGACACACTACTATTGTTCTGTTCTTTTTTCCCTTTATGTATTTAAAAAGTCTAAGTTGATGACCTTGCAATTTTTCTTTTAAAAACAAGGTATTAAAAGGTTCCACAGTAGAGCCATCGCAACTCTAATATACCTTTTTCTCCAAGTCATCCTTAGCCTTGTTATACAACTGCTCATACTGAGATTTTTCTTTGGTAGCTACATTAAGCCTTTGTTTCAGTGAGTCAATTGAAGTTTTTTTGTTTGAACAGTCTTCAGTCAGTGCCTTTACCTGAAATAAAGAAAGGTAAAGAGCAATTTGATTATTAAGATACAAAACTTAAAAGCGAAAATCAAATCAAAATCAATCTTGATATTGATCTGTATTACAGACATACCTGTCTGTATTATACAAATTATTTGATTGAAGTGTATTTTTCTGAAATTGTAGTCTTTAACAAATCTCTGTTACTAATCAAGTAGAGATCAGTATGCACACAGCTTTGCTACATGAAATCTTGACATGTATTAAATATAAAGAAAAGCTCTTAATTTGCAGGGCTGTAGGTTTAGATATGTTTCACAGCTACAGTGAACGTAAGAGTGAATGAACCACAGTTTCCACCCTTTTTTTCTATCAGATGTAGAAGACACTAATTAAGACTTAGCTGAGAAAAAGAGAACTGTCTACAAGTTAATAGCCTCATAGCCTCTTAGATAATACACTTTTGCCAGATAATGCAAGCATTGATTTGGGGTAAGCTGAAATAAAAGAATGCTCCAAGAAATTCATTCAGCTCTTCTGACAGTATTAATCATAGAGTTGTCCAGACAGTTTCAAGTATTAGGGAATTTCTCTTATCTTCTGGTGAAGATAATGTCACATTTATCAAGTTGATTTTCCATAATTAATAATCAAAGAAATGTATGGAATTTGTTTCTGCGGATGATCAAATATGTAACGTTCAAAACACTCAAAGAATAAGATTAAAGTACATCATTCCATTCTAAATCGTTTCTCTAAAAACAAAATTAGGTATTTCTCTCATTTCTTTATCTCCCTCGCTTACTTGTGCTTTCACACTCTGGCTGAAGACTTCTTAATAACACCTTACCTTTGGCACAGAGGGTAAGACAGTATCTCTCTCTAGAGCTGAAAGTGCTTAATGACTGCAAGCAGAGGTAGTGTCTGTGCTATGCAGCAAGCGCCCACATTTTAGGAAAATAAAAGCTAACTGACAAATTGTTTATTTCTGTTTTGGGGTCATCCGCTGCATAATACACTGCATAACCTCACAGACAATGAGATGTCATAATCTTTTTCAGGAATTAAAGGCTAAAGTGTAAAGTATTACTTGGATAATAGACAAAGATGCCATGCCATACTTAAGTTCTAGCTTCAGTGAAATTTTCTGAGAATTCTGGAGGGGAAAATAACTTGCTACAGATAGTAAGCTCTATCTATACAGATAGAATTATATTAAATGTTAAAACCAAAGTAGAACTGTAAATCATTTATAACAGTGCAGTAGAGAACAGATTAACATATGTAAACATTTAACCAGTATAGCCAGGAGATGTGCAGATTTCATTTCCATACATCACGTAAAATCATCCTTGTTTCAGGTTCACTGTATTTTATGAAGTTAGAGTGCACAAAACTACATCCTACTACTTACAGCAAATCCTTGCAACTCAGTTTTCTGAATACTTCAATATTTAATTACACTTCTTATGAACATACATTAAATTATGCTGAATACACTCAAGCTATCATCATATACTGATCTCAGACAAATTACAGTGCAGGGAATTACACACTTAAATTAACTATATGTTGTTTGCTTAAAGCATTATATTGATTTAATATGTATACCATGTTTAACTAACTTCTGCAAATCCACCAGCTTTTACTTTAATAAGACTATAATTAGGAAATAAGAAGTACCTTTCTTTCAAGACTTTGTAATGTTTCATTACAGGTTTTCTCATTTTCTTGATTTGCTTTTAGCCGAGACCTCAAGTCTTCTATCAAATGTCTTTTCATATTAAGATCCCTCTCCATTCGAGAAATCCTAGAGTAAGGGGAAAAGTAACGTTGCAGTCACTGTTACAAAATACTGTTATTATATTACTCTAAGCAGCTAAAAAGTATGAACGCAGTGGACAAAATACCATTCTTGTAGCTTTAGAATTTTTTTTAAATAAAAGTTGATGTAATTCTTGTGATTTACCTTATTCCCAATCATCAAAGACAGTATCAAGTTTCTTATCTAATAGACCTATTTCTAAATATACAATGTTCCTTTGCTTTTTTGCTGTACTTTATGCTCTAATTAAATTATACCATCTGAAAGCATAATATTTTTGTACACTGACACCTTAAAAATCTGCTGAAAAAAAAGTTAAATGAATTAATTCTTTTTGATGCCTGAAGCAGATATATTTCAAGCATTCTTTTGCACAAAATTCTTTTTTGGCGGGGGGGGGAGGGAATTCATGCAACTGAATAACACATAGAAATACAGGAAAAAATTGCTATTTTGCTGAACTGTAATATCATAATGTCAGGTAAGATAATTTGTCTTAAAAACTGCAAAATCTAGAAATAACATCAGCATTTTTCACAGCAACTTATTAAAAAAGGAAACTCATACACTATGACATGATCTGTATTTGAGAAAATTATGTCTTACATAATGATTCAACAGAGTACAAATTAACATTTTCAAAATAAACATAAGCATTTTTTGAATATGTTCAGACAGGTGATTTTTTTATAATAAAGGCAAAATGAATGATAGCAGTATGTTCAGAAATAAAATATTGTTGATATCATGTCAATACCATATAAATATGAACAAGAAGAACATCTTAAAAACTCTTCAATCTATTTTACATTCATATTATTCATTTTTTTTGGCGATTAGATCTTACAGTTTATGCAAAAAACAGTATTTACATTATTATAAAAGAAGTATGAAAATCAATAGCTCCATTTTAAATTTAAGTTGAAACACTACAGTAGAAGATTTCTTCAGTTTTATTTTAAACAGAAATTAATAGACTATAAAACCATTCAACCACTTTAAGAACTCTCTGCTTTTCAAATAAACAAATTAAAAAAATGAATTGCATTTTTTCTACAAATAAAAAAAAAAAGAACTGTTAGAGGAGTTAAACCCTGGGACAGGCAAGAAGTGCACATATATACTAATGGGTTATGTTTATATAGTAATATAATTGAAGAACAGTCAATTAAAGTAAGTAGGTAGAACAAAAATCTCAGTTGCATACTATGCACCAATACATGCAAATTTCAAAATGAAGTAAACCTTAATCAATTCAAATAGAAACAAATACAACTGTCCTTCTGCATTTTATGAAAATAAGAGTGGATGTTTAATCTTGTTTAAGCATCTAAACCTTGACATGTCTCTTAGCCCCTAGGCAAAGAATTACTGTATTTGAAACACTATGTTTAACAGTGCTGAGGAATTCATTTAGACTTACATCAAGGATAAAAATGTCCACTCTAGGGTCTGAATTCTGATTTAAGGTATCCTTATTGCAATGCAGATACTGTAGCTAGCTAATCACTCATCAGCTTAAACAAAATGCAATCTTAGTAAGTACTGTTCCAGTTTCTAAAAAACTGTAAGAGTCTACAAGATTATATATATATAAAGAAAAGAGGAAGAAAAGATTCTCTTAAAAATCTATTTCAGAATGGTTAATGTAACAATTATACAGCTGCCACTGGGTGGCACCAAACACAACGGATAGAACAGTGAACATACTTTAGTTGTAGTTCTTGCATCTGTTCTTCTTTTTCCTGGACTTCATTTTTCAGTGACTTAATGGTGGTTGATTGCTTAGTGATTTCATTATTCGAATTCTATGTTGAAAAATATTAAAATATAAATAAATAAGATTAAATTTGATCTCAGCCAACAGTAAATTTGCTTCAAACAATGGTTTCTGTAAACCTTGATGTATTTTATGAATGTTGTTAAACACCAATTGGAATCTGTTTTACTCTACAAAAAGAGTATTCTCACTTTTCATTAAGCAAAAGTCTTTTCCTCGGAAATATACTCAAAATCAGTACTTTTCCATAGCTACAATGATACATGATTAATATATGCTCCCCAGGACACGTGCAGGCTCACCGCACCTAACAGGACCAAATTTTCTCTTGCATAGCGTGGTCAACTGAAAAGGTAACAGGAAAGAAGAGAAATAAAATCAGATCTTTCTTTGAACTATATCCTTGAATGGTATAGTTCTAGAGCACTAGAGGACTACATCTATAAAGCAATGGTTTCCATTAATCCCTTTGATCTTGTGAATTTGAAAGTACAAGACAACCTACAATAGTAGTTGTTGCTTTTCTGTCCCTTAAAACTCAAAGCAGAAGACAAAGACAATTGTATTCAGCTGTACAAACACAAATCCTTCATTCTTGTAACAAAAAAAGGTATGTGCTCCTAACTCTGAGCCATTTGTAATTCCAGTGAATGCTTATGCAATTTTCAGTTGTTGGTTCTTCCTCACTGTATATTTTAGGAAGCAAAAAAACACCTCAACTCATTCATGTGAACACACAGATACTCTACTCAAAATTTATACGTAGATTAATTTAACTAAGTAGCCATCTTAGCAATTTAACCATAGCTTTGAGAGCAATTTCTGTAAACGGTACCTCAAAAAAGAACACACAAGAGATTTCAAAATTCCAGAAGGTGTAGCCAAAGGATTCACATGTGTGAAGAGTGTGCACAACTCATATGCACGCTTTTTTGCAAGTTCAGTTACTGCGCTAAAGCTTGGGGATTTTACTCATTTTATATAAACCATGAGTGAACAGATCAGACACGCTATAAACAAAGATACTTGAGAATTTCTCTGCTCAGTGCAGACTTGTAACACCCATTAACATTAATGGAAGTATTGTACATAACACTCTGCACCTCAAGGGGAGTATATATTCTTGTGTGCACAGTTAGATGTAAAATATTGCTCTTAATAATTTGTCTAGTCTATTTACTGTTATTACAATGTTAGGTATTACCAGAAAATTGTTAAAATGATATATGGTAACACAATATTCCTGAGTTTCCTGAGACCTGCTTGTTGAGTTTGAACTTCATTAGCATGAAGCATGCACCCAGTTATATGGTTTACACATCAGATATGAACTTAAGTACTCAGAAGGGCCTCTGCACATGCTCAGAAGCAAATGCATATGCTTAGATATTTTTCTTCCAGATACACCACCCAACCTAACACATTTCCTCCCATTGGCAAATTTACAAGGAATCATTACATAAAACAAACAAACATTGCATAGATAGCTCTGAGAAAAAAATAATCAAAAGATAAAAAAGTACTTTGAGGTTTGGAGCTATAAGGAAATCTTTTGTGGATTGCACATTGACATATTCAGTGAAATAACTTTGTATGTCCTTTGTAAGTGTGCTAGATAACCCCAAACAACACTTCACAACTTTTGTCCATTTCTTCTGCTCAAAGTGACTTGCAGGACTTTAATTCTTGAAAAATCATCAGGTCAAAATAAGGCAACAGGGCAACAATTTCAGTAACTTGATCTAGAGTAGCTTCTGAGGCCATTATAGTCAAAACACACCCTATTCATCTACCAGTAGATTCACTCGATTAATCTAGATTTGGGGGCCACAGATTTTGTTTTGCACCTTTTAAACTGAGCTTTGCATAAACAGTTTATTTTTTACATTTAAAATGTAACCCTTCTTTAAAAAGGAACCAAAAGCTTTGTTAGAATTTTTGACATCAGATTCATACAGGCTGATGTGATAGACACTGCTGTGGAAGCAAAAAACCTCTGAATTTCAACAATGTATTTTGCAGTTTACGTGTAGCAGACAGATATGGAAGTTTTTAGCATCAGCATTACTTTCTGAGTAGCTTACAGGAAAAATCATCATTTTGTTATCTTACTTACATTCACAGAGCAACTGACTACTAGATTTCTGGATAAAGATGACACTCACCTGCAGGCTAACCCTAGTTAAAGGAAGTTAGCACTGAGTAGCCGATTAGACAAAACCAAATCTAAAATCAACACTCAAAAAAAGCTTTTATGCTCTCAAGACCTCTTTCTTATAGGAACTTTTCATACTTACAATAAATCAGATTATGTGCCTTGACAGTGCTACTCTCTGCTGCCCTCATCTCTATGCAAGAGTATATTTTAAAATTATCCTTTCATTTACTATGGTTACTACTGCTACTTCTACCAAAACTGCAAAAAAGAATGATCCCTCTTTGAAAACAAGAAATGACATATGGATAACATAACATTACATGAGCTATACAATCAATCTGATTTCTTTCTCCCATTTCATAGATAGCTATTGTTTAGCTCCTTAGCAGAAGCAAGAAATAACCAAAATTCCCTTTAAAGTAATTCCACAGCACTTTTCAACAAGATGCATTTAGTCATTGCGTGAAAATTCAGCAAGCCCCCCAGTCTGTCCTATTGGATCTGCAAAAGGTGTTTTAATTGCAACTGTTAAATCACATGGTAGTGACCACATTTCTATTTAATATCAAAGATTTAACACCTATGTTACTAATCATAGGTTAGCCTTTATAAACGATGTGCATATGTGGGTGTATATGTATATCTGCTTGACCCAGTTTATGAAATATAGCTCATGTGAATTATCCTCAGCATTGGATAATCTGTTCTGTCACCTTCAGTTTGCACTGCAGCTGTTTCATCTCTAAATCTACGTTCTTTGAGGGAGCTGGTGTTGCTTCGTTCTTGCTAGCAGTTTGAGACAGATGTTCTGTCAACTTCAGCTTTCCCTGTAAATCTTCCTTCTCTTGTTGCCACTTGGCCAAGTCAGAGGTCAACGTCTGTTTTACAAACAGAAGAAAGAATCACAATTGCAACTCAAAAATATTTCTGCTTGATCACATGAGATACTTTTGTGGTTAGAATTCAAGAAAAATGAAACACTATATACCATCTATATTTTATATTGCATAGTTGTTGGCTGAATTCAAGTAAAGATCAAATCTTGCAGAAAAGAGAAGTAAACTAGTATTAAAAAATCTGATTTTTTTGAAAGACAAACTGATTCAAGTTTGATTCTGTGTATTTATATTTTTACCATGACAGGCAAAAATTATTATATAAAACTAAGAGTGGTTACTGTTAAAACATGTTTACCTAGAAGCTTCTGGGATTCTACAATTACATTCTATACTGAGCATGAAGAAATACCAAGGTGTCTCAGGCACCAAGGCATATTAAAGGTGGTTAAATGTCAAATCTGTTTTAATGGTGACCATTGTAAGCTCACTGGAACTGCTGTGTTGACAACTGCTATAAAACATACATCCTCTTGGCTTTTGTTTTGATATTTGTAGGGCTTGTAGAGGTTAAAGCAAAGTGGACCAGCTGCACTAAATATCTTCTGGTTGGCTGGTCTTTACTCATGTTATTTCTTCCCTTTCACATATATGCACCATAGCCAGAGAACCACATATTCCATAACCTTGACTCTAGGGCTGAGGTACTTAACTGGTAAAAGCCAAGCTGGAGCAGGACAGGATAACAGATGTTAGTTGTTTATTCCACTGGGTAGGTCTTACCACCCTATACTGCAGCCAAAATATTTCTCATTTAGCAACATAAATGTTAAGTCCAATTAGCAGACGAAGCTTGTTAGGGATTTAGTTCAAATAAATAACATGCAAACTCACTCTCAGGCTTGTTACACTTGATTGACAACTGACGAGAATTATTTAATCTGTATAACAATATATATCACAGTAATCCTTAAAGAGGTAATTTTAAAAATAAAATATTAATTTTAATTTAAATAATATTGAATGTTCTTCTGTGAAAAGGGGAACTGAAATTATCTTGAAGCTAGTGCTTATCTATCACCAATATGTAGTCAGCAGAAAGCCACCAAGCTTTAATGGCCTAATAACTCTGCTCTTTAAGAGGTAACTACAGTACTACTTTATTATTCTCCAAAAAATTATAATATGGCAGTTTAACATAAGGAACAGTTATACAAAATGATATTGAAATTTATCAGAGGAAAAAAAAAAATCTTCCTTTGTGAAGAATCCTGATTAGAAACTGGAGAAGATACTACACCTTCAAACAACTAAATGTATGCCTGATTATATTTGGGTACATAAAATAACATGGGTGAGAGCAGGTTAAAGATATTGTTCTATTTCAAAACATTTAATGTTTAATTCAAATTTGGATTTTACATTGTTTGAAATATAAGAGCACATTTTACATACACATATTTATACACACACGCATTTCCACACAGATCATCTGAGTATCACGTACTTATCCAAATAAAAGAAATACAATTTATGGACATGTTTACTTCCATTACCAATAACATGGGCATGTTTACATGTTTTACATGAGCTTAAAAATTGTTATGGATACAAGAAAATGCATTCTATGTTTAAAGTTAGAACTCTAAGAGTATTTCTACACTTGGTGCATTTATCAAAGCCAGTGGGAACTATACATATATATCTGAAATCAGTACTATCCTTAGCAAAAGGGTCAATCTTTCATTCCCGTCTCAGTCTTCTGTAATTATTAAGCAACAGACAAATAGTGTTAATGTATTTTCTGACTGGCTATTCCCTAATCTGTTATATTATTCCCTCAATTAATACAATGTGGGTAAATACAAAAGGAAGCCTACTTTAAAAAACTGAAAGAGCAGTAGTACAGGAAAATGTGGTAGAGAAAAAAAATATAAGCATTAGGTTAATTTGTCTAGTATAGCCAATATTTCTACATACAGAATTTCATGATTCAGTGTTTCTATAATAAATTATTCATAAAAAGAAAAGTAAAAAAAAAAAATCAATATCTTTGATTAAAATTAGAGAAGCCCCCATATATGCCCAAGATAGCTTGTGACTTAGCTTAAGTTTCTTAGGCTATTTAAGACTACTACTGCAGGCAAAACCCGTAAGTTCTAGAAATGCCATGGTTGGAGTGGCCACATTCACAAAAATGATAGCAAATAAACTGAAAAAGGAAGCACCTTTATGGGACGTGTGCCAAAGATGACAGTGCTATGTCAGTTACAGAACTCACTTAAGGGAGAAGATAGAAAAAATTATTTCAAATATGAATGTATAGAGATATTAAATGCAGTAACAACATCAGAACAAGTGGGGTGAAGTGAAAGCAATACTGAGGACAAAAGGCCCTCAACTTGCAACAGCAGACAAGGCCAGACATGCAATTGCAATCAAAAATACCCATCAGGAAGTTTGCCTCCAATAACTGGAGACCATGTCAACAGTGTTACAGGTTGGTTGCGTTTTTGTTCTTAATACTTATGATGCATTATACTTATATATGTAATACCATGCAACGGTACCTGAAAATTCCATATAAATGTATGTAGGGTGTGAAAATCAAAAAGAAGTCCCATCCCGTCCCATCCCAGATGAATACCCTATTTATGCCTAAAAGATATTCCTTGCATTTATTTCTTAAATAAGTAAATGATAAGTTCATTGTCCTGTTGTGTATGTTTTAAGTCAAGCCTTTTGTTCTTTTTTTCTAAACACTGTTTCTTCCTTGAGTGTCCTACCATGCATGTAAATTCTGAGTGACAGAGTGAAAAGGATTTATTCCTGGGGAAGAGGTCACTAGGATGAAAGGTAGAATCTTAAACACCAGCTAGACCAGATGTTTGTAAAGGCAGGCTACCGCTGCTCCTCCAAGATGTAGCGGCCTTTGTCTGCTGCACCTCCTCCAGAGTGTTTTGGCTTAACAGATGTTTATAGATTTAATATTTTAACATCCATCTATCTTAATCTCCTTGTTCCTGGTGTACACAATACACTTTGTAATACTGTACACAAAGGGATAAGTGATGAAATCTCATTTTCTATGTAGTCAAAGTAAAACTTAATGACTCAGCAAGGCTTTATACCATAAGCCCTCTGCTCAGACAGACAGCTATGCGGAAAGCCCAGTGCTTTAATGCAGGAACCTCCTGGAATGGCCCATCGCTCCTCTGCATCGCAGCATCCCTGGGATGGCTTTCTAGTTCAGTCTACAGCAGAGTTACTTTCCTACTGCAACTGGAAAAAGAGATTTCTGTGGGTGGTCGTTGCTACTGTACTGTTACTGCTGTGAGGTACATGACCTCATATATTTATATTTGCAGAATATATTATATAGAGAGTATATTTCTACTGAGAATTATAAAATAGGACATAAATCAGGTAAACCTGAAATCCTTTTCAAGCAATGAGATAATCTGATTTTATTACTCATTTTATTAGAATAATTCAACTATAAATATAACCAATATAAATATCCTCAAATGTGTAAAATTCATATTTGCTATGAAGCCTCCCATTCCATAATCTAGGCAGCTCAAAACATTACAACATGCATAGAGATGTCTTAATAGACTAGAATTCAACAGATTGCTGGGTCTTTTTCTAAGAAACCTTTCTACAGTAGTTAATGAAATACATTTTATTATACTGTGTAGCCCCTGTATGAAGTTCCATTTTAAAACTTAACAGTGCTTGACTGAATTTTTTAAAACAGAATGCTAAGAATGCTATTCTCTCACAGCTTTAGCTTGATTGTGAAGAAAATATGTAAGATAGGTAGTACTTATTGCACACATATATCATGAAAGAACTTTTAAAAACATACTTGCAGGCACAGAATTAGATAGCTAGGATTTTACACACTCAAGCAAATGCTATTATAACATAACGATGATCCTATTTAGAATATCCAAGGCCAAATTTTTAATCTTGACTATGCGTTGCTCTATTGTCAACAGAATCAAAACTTCCAGCTGCTTTATGGGTTCCAGAAAACAAAGTTAAAATTATTAAAGATAGTATATAGCTATCTGAAAACATGAAAAAGTTGATACAAATACCAGACTAAAAAGCCAACTGTGCTGCATCCTTAACACATGATCATGTATTACAGAGAAAAGGCAAATATACCCGTTTGGACTTCAAAGCCTCAGTAAAAGTTTTCTTCATGCAAGGGCTGTATGTGGCTGACTACTCAGTATTCCAGTTATGAAGAAAAATGTGAAATAATAGTCTTCAGTGATTTAATATCCTATCTCCAAGGTGAACTAAACACCCCCCAAAAAGCAAGAAAGTTCTAAAATGCAAAAGTTGTCACTGATTCTTCTGAAATTTTAGTAAAATCTACCATATCACTCAGTTATAAATTATTTTCAGCCAAATGCAGTTAGCAGCAGCTGACTCTGTTTCACAAAATATCAAGTAAATGAAGGTAATATAGAGGACTTTTTGCCAGTGCTTTAGCTAGTTGTTAGACTTCAGTAGCCTTTAGAGACCATTAAGTACCCTTTGGCTAATTGGCCAATGGTAGATTAATCCTCTTTTTATTCTAGCAGCACTATTTTAACACCCTTTGCACTCTGTCAGTGCAGTATGTGAATGACAAAATAATATTGTGCATGAATAATAAGCAGAAAAGTTAAATTAACATTTCATGTTTCACATGCCATACCTATGTGTCAGGGAAAAAACTCTTTTAAAGCCACTGACATTCAACTTTTTTAAACAATGTGATGTTGACATCTTATTGAGGTGAATCTTCCTAATTACTGCTAATTGCCTATCAAGAAAAAAAAATCTTTCCTTGAAGTGCTGTTGTCTAGTATAGATGAACATAGCTCCAGTGTGCATAGTAAAGACAGGCATGACACTTGAGGCGTGCTACATTATTATGAGGTCATACTAAATATGGTTTGCAATGAACAAAGCAGCTTTTAAGAATGTTTAAGGCACTGAAAATGTCAATCTCTTATGAAGTGTTTAAATTAGTTCCCAGTAGAGAAATACAGATATCAGCATGCAGATAAGAGATATACCTCTTATCTCAGGTATTTTACTAAGGAAAAAATATAGTTGTCCTATTGATAATGTCACTGTAACCCAAATGCTATTTATCTACTTCATAAAAGCAATGCGTACACTGTTATCTACAGAATGGGTTTTTACATAAAAAAATATAAACCCCAGATATTATTGCAAATAAAGCTGTAATGACTAACAAACAAAGATTCTTTTCAAAGTCTTTGAGTGTCAATCATGTTTTAGTATTCCTCAAATACACAGAGTAATCACCCTTTATAAAGGGCTATTTACTGTATACCACTTCATAAACAAATGTTTTATTTGAAATTTCTAATGCCATTATTTTACATCAAAATTCTGTCCGTACAAATCTAAAATTTAATACATAGTTTAAAAAAGGCTACCTTAGCACCATTTGATGTGGGTATGGCATTTTATGAAATCAAAAAAGAGAAAAAAGCCAATAAAATCAGGTGCAGATAGATCCATTTTAACTTTTCTTAATTTCTCTTTTTGTAAAGGACTACAATACCACATAGATGAAGACCAAAACACCTCTTTTTATGATAGAGAACAACACTTAAGTATAAATGGATCAGAGCAATATATTCTGGGCCCAATTCTCAAAAAAAATCATCTGCCAGTATAAATAACAGACAAGCCTGAGTACAGAACTGCATATTGTACAATTAAGATTTTTCAAATAAATTATGCAAAATAAGAATAAACTTAGTAGTAATATAGGTAACAAACCATTTTTTAATATGATGAAAATGTTTCTGAAAAAATCAGCTCTATAACAATAACAGCAATTCAAAGTTAAAGGGTTTTGACCTGCAGTAATTCAATTTCAGCCTGCACTTTCTACCAATTTTATTTTATATCTCTGCATGAGTAAATATTGCTGTGTCCCACGCCCACTTTCTGTACACATTAAAAACATATTTCACTTTAGCATTAAAGAAGATGCACCACTCCATCTGTCCTTGAAAATTCAAAAGTAACTTTAAGTTATGTACGTAACTTTACTAACATCACTATTGTCATTAAGACATAACTATTTACTTAAATATTTGCAGAGACAGAGCTTCCACTATGGAGATGCAAACTGCCAGAATATACAGATGTTACAATTGTGTAGCACCTTGCCTAAAGGCTTTAACTTCTCCAGATAAAGAATTACAGAACTTAAAAAATTAATACTCCTTAAAAAGAGGGGAAAATATTTGAGATTAAAGTATCTAATATTATATTTTATATATTTCATGTTTTAACCTATTAGAAGTATATCTTCTAATATCTACACTGACACAAAACTGTACATCAAAGTAAGTTTTACTACAATTAGATTCAAAATAGAAACATAACAGGAGATACTTCATAACACTTTGTCTCACTTTAAAATATCTGAACATTATAGCATGTCATTTGTGAACATATGACTGAAGTACAAAACTAATATTTCCATGTACCCACCATTACTATTCATAGAAATACAAGTGGATTTGGTTATTCAAATACATAACATGTATGAGCATATTAGGTATTGGTATAGGTAAGCAAAGATTTCCATCTGGTGCATATTCGCCAAAAAATATCCATATCTCTTTATTCACTAAAAAATTCTCAACATAAAACACAGAATCCATGCAATCTTTTATAATTCGGACCAGGTTTCACTGCATGGTTTCTTGCAGGGTTATGCAGTATTTCCCTGACTTTGACCAAACACTAGTGCTGGGGCAAATTCATAAAGCTAGAAATCTGAATTTTTCATCTAGGGTCAGGGATAGTGCTTGCCATATTCCCCTTGCTTAATCTTAACACATCTAAGCACTGCAAATGAACTACTTGCATGAAAGCCAGTCAGGGAATTTCATAATCCCTACAACTCATTACGAATTTAACAGCAGCAATACTAAGTATTCATATGTTTCAGATAACACATACAAATATGCTGCACTAAAACTCATTAGGGGAAAAAAATTAATAATGCTTCCATCTGTTTTTTGTATAGCTCACATGAAATAGAGAGAAACCAAAATTAAAACACTATTTTAAAGAATATTTTTAAACTTTGTTGATTCATGTACTTATTTCAAAAGCATACAGATTTATATCTTTAAAAACTAAATTTTTTTAAAAAGAATATATAAGCTAGAAAGAAACAAAACAGCTGAAAGAATGGTGAAATATTAATTTAACCACTCCTCATTTCCATCTATTTTAGAGAGAGCAAACCATTTTCTATTGAAACACTTCTGCATCTCAGATCTGAGTGGGCAGGAATTCTGTGCTTGCGGAGAAAGCTGTTCCACCTCTCACACTCTGGCTTCGTCTTCAAATATCGTTTGTTTACTTAAATCTGAACTTTTCAACTGTTAAAGACTGTTTTCTGTCAACTTACAAAAAGCATGTCTAAAAAGATACAAAGGTTTGAGTAGGTGGTACACGTATTTTGAGATAAAGGGACAACTAAAAATAAGCATATGTGAGGTATTCTCAGAGGTGTATTGCAGTATTCAAGGAACAAATTTCTAGACATAGTTCTTGATTTAAATATATATAATTATTTAAACATTTCATTTAACTACTTCAACTAGCTACAAAAGCTGAAAAAATGTGTCTTTGTTTTATTTTTCATGTGGATAGCTGTGTAAAAGCAAAATATTTTATGCACACACTCAATTAACAAATATAACTACTGGAAAAGTTCTCACTGAGGAGGACAAACAGATACACAATAAAGGGCTGGAAAAGAAAGATAATTAAAAAAGATAATAAAAAGATAATTAATAAAAAAGATAATGAATTAGAATTTTTCTAATCACACAAAGTGGCTACTGTATAAATAAAAAGGCATTATTTACATGTTGTTTTTCTATATAAAAAAATAAGGTATAATACAATCCCTTTCTGATGGGTATGAGGAATCTGATGACAAACATTAAAAGGTAGTAGTGGGGGAGGCAATAAGGATATTTTTCAAAAGCAGAAATTACATTAAAAATTACCTCTAAAATGTATTGCATATAAATTAAAATGGTAATTCATCCCTGGATTCTTGTAAATGAACCCCCACAGTCTTATCTTTAATCCTATAATTTATGTTATCACTGGAACCCTTGCTAAAATTACAGCCATAAATGAACAGTTTAAGGTAAAGTATCTCTTATATTATATATTAAATATCTGAAGAGACCATATGAGAAAAAGCTATGTTTTGGGGCTAATGTACAAAATGAAATATAGTTTCCCTTTATCATGATTATCATCAATATTATGACTCATTTGGGCAATTAATTCTTTTTACACATATGAACTCAGTTTGAGGACAACATTGAGGTTTTGCCTAATCCCTGCAATTCAAGGTCCCAGCTTGAACCAGATCTACAGCTGTCATCTCTTAGTATTTTTCTGATTCCATTCTGCTTACTTCACTGAGATAAGAGCATAGAAGAAGGCTTATGTATTTCCCTTTGGTACAAATAATACCCCAAGGGTCACAGGATCACCTCTGAATCCCTGGACTAATAGAAAACTGTGCATGGGCAGACCTGTTCAGCCACCATGCGATCAGTCCTTTCCCAGTGCTTGTGAATTTTGTGAGACATGCAATGACTAGTCATGCAGTCTTCATTACTGAGAAAGAAACTGAAGCAGTTCTTGCCACATTAGGCATCAAAGGTAGCCTGGAGTGTGGTAAAACAAACAAGCACATAACAGAAGCTATGAGCACAGTCCATGATCACCTCATTAATTGCCAAAGCCACTTTAGGAGCAAGTTAGATGGTGTAGTGTATCAGCAAGGAAGTAGAAACATCATTCTACCTCCTCTAGCAGTAACCAAGTCCATTAGGTCCAGACATTTTAGGTTCACAAACATGGCTTCAAAAACAAAAAATTCTTCCTGTGGGACCAGAAGAATATGACCCTCTGACTTTGTGAGCCAGAGCTGCACTTTAGTCTGCAGCAACTGGGGATCTGAGACAGAGGAAAATGGCACTCTTCCTTCTGGGCAGGACAGTCCCAAGGAGGAATGCTGTAGATAACCATGAGAAAAAGGAACATAAGGCGTGGCTCTCAGTTACCATTTTGTGTCTCAAAAGTAGACTTAGCTGATAACATTTTCCTTTTTTATGGCTGCTGAAGATGCTTTTTGTTCTTTACTCATATTCTTTCATGCCTAAATAGAAGAAAAAAAATCTAATTCTTTCAAATTGTTTGGGTATCTACCTTGATACCATGATGAGAAAGGCTGTGCTCTACTGGTTTTCACTCCTGGCTATGTACACGCCTTTTGAGGTTTCTTCCTGTAGTTAAAGGGAGTAGCCATAGCCAGAACAACAGAGCATCAGCAGTAACTTTGAAGTCCAAGCTTAAACAAGGGGCTGTGGGAATGGGCAGAGAGTGGGAGTAGGATGCAAGCTCCAACAAATGGCTATTCCCTTTGTGCAATAAACTAGACGAAATCTCAGGATTACCTATTCCGTGTGGAATAGGTAAGAAACTTTGGTCAAGCGCAGGAAACCACTGTTTTGCAGGAGATACAAGTGTTGAGAGCTAACTGGTAAAGGAGGATACTCACTTTCTGGAGTTTAGGGGAGCTCAAAAAGTCTAGGACCAAATATGCTTCTTTCTGACATTGTTCCCTAAAGCACAAGATGTGGGAGCTGTAGGCCTGCTCTCTAGGCATTGACAGGCTGCACTAGATGCCAAAGAATAATATGCTGCATGGAGGAAAAGAAGAAACTGGTCTCCAAGGAGTAAAACTTAGCAAGGGCTAGCCTCCAGCTCCATTGTTCAACATCCTCAGTTATCAAGATATTTCTCCTGTAATAGTTACCTAAAAAATGGTCTTCCATTTGAGAATAAGGAGGAAAAAAATGAAGCCTGGCAAGAGCAAGATTATGTATGATGTCAAGAATCCATTAAATTCAGCACCTGTACAAAGTAATATAAGTAAACTATAAGTAGAATCTTCTTTGTAATTAAACCAAAATACTCTAAGTATAGTATACTATGGTATAGTCCATACAGTATACTATACTTAGAGTATTTTGGTTTATTTACAAAGATTTTCCTGGCTGTCTTCTACAGTTTTTCAGTGCACATAAAGACATAAAATTTCCATTATTTCAAACCTAAATCATCTTTCCTGAAAAATTAAGTCTATTTCTTCACACTTCCCTTAAAGGAGATGGAAGAACAAACTGACAACCAGCCTATTTTTTTTTTATAATCTTTTACATGTTAGAAGGTGGTTATTACCTTTCTTCAGTCATTACCATTGATCTGCTGTTTTGTAGGCTGCATGAAATACACTTTCAATCTCTTCTCATAACTAAGGTTTTCAAAACTTCTTACAATTCTTGTTGCTATCTTGCAATTTATCTAACAATATTTATATTTTGTGTGTGGTGCCCAAAACAATATACAGTACCTCACATCATGCCTTGCCAGTGCTAGGTAGCAAAATAAATGCCTTCTGTGAAATTCCCTGAAAGTAATATCTGACAAGCTGAGAGTGCTTCTACTATGAAGAACAGTAGATTTGACAAGCAGGTAGCCTTCACTTACAAAATACCATACAATATTCCTGAGAAAGAGACAACTATATCTGGCTAGCCTGTGGACCTTTACAAGATCTCTCTTAAGTCTTAATTCAAACTGAGCATTCTTCAGTCTTGCACAACTCAACTTTACTGGGTTACACAGAACTCCCTACATTTCATATCAGGGAACAAGCAAGGCTTTTCCAGCAACCACTGTTCTCAAAACTGAGACTGGAGAAACCATGAATTTTGAAAGAATTTTAGAAGAGACGTATTTTCTGAAGATTAATTAATTAATTTTAAAATATTTCTGAAACAATCACGTATCATCATAAGCATACTCCCAAAATATACAGGGGGAAATTAATATACTTTTAATGCAATGTAAGACTTCAATATTTTATAGAAAAAGTGTCAGGATGCCCCATTTTAGGTGAACATAAGAAACATTACCACCAATGAGAAAAATTGTCCTTGACTGAGAAGGGATAATGTTGAATGGTCAAGGACCTTCAATATATACGGAACCTGAGATCAACGAGCAAGTTCCTATATTGAGGGAGTTTCTCACCCAGCAAGAGAACTAAACCAGAGTCATAAAAATTCAAGTCTGCCATTAAATAAACACACATATACACACATACAAAATCTGCAGTTCTGGCTTTTTCCACAACTTTAGGAGTTTGCATTTTACCTATATGTCAACATTCTGAAGGGAGAGATAGCATATAGATATATATGCACCAAGTACGCAAATATATCTTCCCCACCACCACCCCTTCCCCTCTTGCTTGATTGCATTTTTTAGGTAGAAACACAGAAAAAAGATGTTCAAATGTAGAGAGTAAGTACATTTCAGTGGTAACTCAGATAAAAGATTCTGGCACTGTGAAATTCAAACTGTAGAAATTATCTTACAGAAATAAAATAAAATATATTGTTATGCTCGGGAAAAAAAACCCTCAAACCTGTAACTTCAGCAAAACCTCTGTTTCTTATTGCTTTAATTAGCAACTTTTTTAATCAAAGAATCTAGAGAACTTTCTAAAGATTGCAATGCCTTAAATTGGAAATCGAATAGACATCTTTTTCTCCTTGGTGGCTAACTTCCAGAATATTGCTGTTTTAACTACTTAAGAGATACAAAATGAAAATGATTAATTACAGCTTTTTTTGAACCTTCTTTAAATTTTGAAACAATTTCCTTTTTTTGCAAGAAGTTGAAACATCCACTTCACAGATAACGGTCTTTTCCTGAAACAGTACTTACCAAAAATGTTTGGAAAAGTCACATTTAACCCTTTACAAATAGGTAAATAACACATGCGAGTCTTTTTTTTTATTGTTCACCTTAATTTTGATTAAGTTATCTTTTATTTGATTGATGCTTTTCCTAGTAATAAAAAAGGATGGCCTTATTGAATCATAATTGACAAAGGAAAAAAAACATGAAAATATTAGTATTTTGGAAGTTTTCTGTGGAGATACAGCCAAATAGGTTTTGTGACCACTATGTTTACTAAGATCTTAATGACAAGCATGCCTTTCCACACACCTTTAAAGGTGAACTGAAGCAAGGAAATGAAATTCTTTAGGGAATATAAGCAGTCTCCTATTCGGATATGTGCAAGAACCATCAGTTTGTTACAAACAGAGGAGAAATTACTGACTTCATTGCTTAGGTCACTTTTACTGACTTAAAATATTGTTGTCCCAAGTGACCTAAAAAACTGCGTAAAACAACAGTATGACTATATCGTACAGGGTGTTCCAAGTGATAATCATAGTTTCTTTCAACATCTAATATAAAACATAGACATTGTTTAACAAATATCACTTGCCTGACCTAGAAGATAGGACGAAGGGATAAAAGAGTCACGTCCAATTCCACATGGATCCTTGTCTCGGATTCTGGTTTTTGCACAGTTTACCTTACGAACATGATCCGAGTGACATTTCACAAATTCCTGGATAAATGTTGCTACACTCTGCCAGCAGAGAGACAGGCTGTGTCATGCACAGATCAATAATAGCACTGTGTTTCATCAGCCTCAAAATCAAAAGTGCTTCATCTGGCAAAAGCCACGGCCCTTGAGGATCTGACATATATAAACTGAATACCCTACACAGGATGTCTACTGCAAAAGCTGCCAGTGTAAAGACAAGTCTGGTGTGAATGTATAGTGAATATATGTAAACATATATTTGTATATATAAAGAGGAGTTTTTAACTCTTTTTCCAAGAAGCAAGAACAAATATCACAAAGCAGCTGCTGAACAATGGAAATGAAACTATTTAAAATTTTACAATTCCTGACAGTGAAAAAAACCCTGCAGTCAAGACATTCCAATATTCAAAACCCATTAAGGAATTTATTATAAAATACAAATACATTTTAAATTGTATACAAACATATGTATTACACTGTACTACAACAGAAATAAACTATATTTAAAGCCTTATCATCAAAACCACTTTTATTAAAAAAATATACATCTGAAAATTTTTCTTTCTTCAAAGTAGATGGCTCAAGACCTTAAACCATCATATACTTTCTGTAGTTTCAGGCTTCTATTCAATATAGGCTTTCATAAGGAATCAACAGAAACTTACGTTTCTCACTGCTTACCTCATGATTATCTTAACCTTATTTCTTAGCTGCAGAGTTGAAGGGATGAATTTTGCAAGCTAAGTGGGGCAACTGCTGATTTTTTTATTGAAATTGTTGTCTATCAGAATGCCTTTTTCTCAGTTGCTGCATCACACAGTAAATTTAGCTTTATTTTCTTTTTTCCACTGAAGTTTTTACCCTTGGAAAAATAATTATTGAAAAATAAATATTCTTATTCTTTGGAATAAGAAGCCTTTAACTCTCGAGTCCTTTATCAAGAATCTGACTAAATACAGATTAATATCTCTATACCTCCATTTAAAATGAAAAGCTTTCTCCTTTAAATAAATATTTCACTACTACCTCACTACAAAAAGGTTTAATTTCCTTACCCTCAACCACACATTTGGACAAAGACATATGAAAGAAAAATCTGAAAATGCTCAATTAACATTTTCTTTCCTGAATTTTCCTTACCAAGCTATGTACTACCTAAATTGAGGAGCTTTAGTCTGCTCTCACCTCCACAATCTATGATTCCAAAGCTGTACCAGAGCAATGTAAACCTAAATTATGTGTACATTACACCACAAAGCTGTTTTTCCTTTTCTTTGCATTTCTACTGCGAAAGAGTAATTCTCTTATAATGTTCCTGCTGCATTCTGTGAAATACTCATTTCTTTTAGGTTACTCCCTTAGTTTCATCATCCATTTTCACTGTGCCATGTCTCTATATTTGTATGTCTCAACTTGTGGTGGCTTATTCCTCTGCCTCAGCCTTCTCCCCTTCATAATCTGATGTTTAAGATAATTATAACACTTCTCCTTCCCTTCAATTAGACCATTATAAAACACTGGTTTGACTTTTCTTAAATTTGTCATCCATGTTTACATCTTTTCTTCAGAGTTCCAATAAGCGCACTCCGGGTTTTCCCAGAAACGGAATACCATTGCCCAGCTGGGCTCTGTGGAGCAGTATATGTATTTTGCCCATCCATTCTTCAGATAAACAAACAAGGTGTTATTGAAGTTCATAAGATACCTTCCTGTCATTTGTACTTCTCATGAATTCAGCTCAACATCACTAAACATCTCCTCTGTCTCTGTCTCTCCATTTCTTCCATACTTCCTACAACACAGACTTCTTTTTATTCCCTTCAAAAAGACTGTGGCCACTGCTAACCACAGCAGTTAATTTCCCTGTAATTTTTCCTTTCTACAATAACTGTCCAGTACCACTGCTGTCATCTGAGATTTGATTCCCAGTCTCATCCGAAAACATGTTCTCCACCTTGTAATATTTCTCAGTTGTCATTCAGAATATTTTGTACATTATTTTATGTTATAAAGCTTCTTGTATGCACTACAATTCATCTGATTTTATGTAGAAGTAGTGGTTTTGTAGAAAGGGGACACAATGGTAGAATTAGAAGATATGAAATGGCACAAAACATTCCATTGTATGTATCTGACAAAAAGTGCGTCTTTCTCAGTTTTCTATGTCAGTTTTCAATATGAGTTGTTGTTTCAATGGCCAGTTACTGTTACTTAAAACCACGGACCTCATATCCAGTATGATTCTATCTTGTTTTAATTTTCAGATCTTGAATGTCTTGAATATCTTTTTCAGTCTTACATTGCCAGATTAAAAGAGTCTAAAAGCAAGTTTCTTTTTTCTTAGGTATTTAAACTCCAGTTACTTCTTAATCTCCTCTTTGACAACCCCAAACTGTTCTCTATAATGGCATATTTTCAAATCCTTCTCATGACTCTTCTTCAAATGCACTTTACTTTCATCAATATCTTTCCTGAGTTATGGTTATTAGAGCTGGACAGAGAGTATTCTCAGAGCAGTCAAATCAGTGCCAAAACCAAAGAAAATATACTCTCTCTATTCCTATTGAACAATCTCTAGTTTATACATTCAAGGTCTGCACTGGTGTTTTTCACTGTAGCACTGGGAATTCATGTTCTACTCATTACCTAGTAGGACTCTCATTTTTCTTCAGAGGCCCTGCTTCCCAGGAGACATCCTTTCAGCTATTTTTGTATGAACATGAACTTGAGCAAGGTATTGGTTTTCATTATGATGTAATGATTTCCTCATTAAAAACACTGTGAGGTTGTGGTGGTCTATACTTTTCAATCAACCTCTGGTGGATGATTGAAAGTTTAGAATAGCTTTCAATGACTGGAAATATCCTCTTGCACTGGCTTGATTTTTTTACATTGCCACTAATTAAAAAAAAAATCATTGAAAGATTTTACATCTAAAACAAACAGCAAAAAGATTGTCATACATTTTCATTATATATCCAAATGAAATAGATGCACACGGTGTAAACCATTATCTTGGGGAAAAATAACATCATCATTCATGTGAGGGATCAACTAAAAAATTAATTTCATGGTATGTGAGATTATGAACCAGTGAAAATCATTAAGTGCTATTTATATGCACCAACTTAAGCAATGAATTGACACATTTAGTCTACACTGTGTAGACTGTGTTATCAGTGCTTAACTCCAGTCTGTATACTGGACTGGCTTATTCAAAATAAAGGCTTATATTCAATAAAACCAATCATGGTGGTGATCACTTTTGGAAATTAATCTCCTGTGTGCATTTTAATAGAAGTAATTGTGATGGCACAAAGACATACAACAAAAATGAGTGGATGGGCTTATAAGACTTCCAGCTACTTTCAGGTTTTAGAACAATTTTATCAATCCCATAATCCTGTTCCTTCAACTTTTATTGGGAAACTCACGTCCTCAAATCAGGAACAAAACTATATCTTACCTATTCTCCTGTAACATACATTTATCTCTTAAACCATACCAAGCACCCTGCTCCTGCAATCATATGTTTCCTATCTCCCCTTAAGAGTGAAAAATTGTATTCAGGAAGATAAAATTATTTAACAGATTAGGACAGGAGCAAAGGAACAGGAAGCAAGGTAAAACAATGCATTAGGAGAGTATAGGAGAATCAACTTCTCTCTGTTGAAAATATGAAGAAATGCAAAAATATTTCCCCAATTTACTGGGACTCTTGAAAACTTCTCATAAGAATATAATCAGGAAAACCTTTACATAGGCTTGGGAAAGAGAGAGAAGACTGCTAGGTAAAAATCCATCATGAAACGGACAATTACAAACAGATGGAGAGGATTCAAAATTTCAAGGTACAATATAGGGCTGACAGAAACACAAGGCATCTGTTTCCTGCCTTTTTGCAGCACCCATACAGAACAGCACGAACAGGTGTTATCATACAGCATATGAGAATACTAAATTATACGATATTAAAAAAGGTATGCAACTACTTCATCTACTGTAAATCCTTTCCTGTAACTTCAAAACAATCTCACTATGGAGGGGCCTAGCTTCTAGACTAAAACCAGCAATATTTCATTTTACCACCATGAAAGTACTTAAAATCCTAGAGGTCTTGATATTGCATTCAATTCAGATGGAAATAAGCATACGCTTAAAGTGGTTAGGTAAATCAGTTTCATAATTAATACTGGTAGTTATTAATAATGAATAATTCATGGAGGACTCCAGTGAGCAAACAGAGTACTGATACACTTGCAACCTAAAATGGTTTATATATAACAATCCACGAGAAAAACAGACTGCCTCTTGTCTACATATAAATACTTTCCCCACATTTAATGTCAGTTTTTTGGTGAGATTTGATGGTAAATAAATATTATCTCACAAAATCATAAAACATTCACTATTGTGACCCTAAACATTAATTGATAAACATTGGCTGTGCAATTCAAATGGCAGCCAGGGAACACCATGATGAGATCTTGATCTTTTAAGAAAGTCTCATGGAAGAATCCTTTCAGAGACAGGGATCCATGGGATTTTATATGACAGAACAGGTTTTAGAACCTGATCTAGCTCTACACTTCGTTTTAAATAAGTGAGCAAATCTCACTGAATTCAATGAGACCATTACTGTACTTGAATATCTATTCCCCTTTCTGGTCAAAACCCAAGAGAATATATTTTTTTTCCTCTTCCAGCATCTCAGACAGAAGTTAGATTTGACTTTTTAGTCCAAATAGAAAACTAATATTTACATCTTTTTACATTAAAAAATCCAAGATTAAGAATTTGTATTCTTTTCATCATTTTTCTAAAGTTAACAGCATAGGCAATTGTCTTTGCCTTAACTGAATCTAAACTAAAAATACTTCTAAGAAGGCACAAAGAGCTTACAAAATTGCAAAGTATTAAAATTGACAATTTTTAGAGTGATGCTAAGAGTCTTCTTAGACTTAACATGTTAACTTTAAAGCTTCCTAGAGAAAGGATGGAAATATTTGGCAGGTGTTAAGAACAGAGCTAAGAAGTGTACTAAGAAGTACATTGTAAAGCAAAGAGGAGGTACATGTAATTGGGGTTAAACAGTGAAATCTTTCCATCAAATATCACTCACAAGAAGAATTTAGCAACAAAGAGGGGACAAAAGGAAATCCTATTATAGGCACAGTTACTTGAGCTTTGTCTAGGTCCCAAATGGTATCCAACTGAGGAAAATGTGGAAAAAGAAATGCAAATGACTTCTAGTTTTTTGTCTAATAATAAGATAAGATTCACTGAACAAGGAAAGTTGATTAGTCAAATCATGGGGAAGGTGAAGAAAAATAAGCTACATATCACATGAAATCCATAGACTAAAATTATAGATCAGATCTTTCAGTGTTTACTGTAATGCACATAAAAGTATATTCTATTGCTGTACTATCAGATACACTTACATATATACATACTATCACTATTTATAACCTTACAAGAACACACCAATCCTTGTGATAAACAGTGGGGTTTTTTTTTCATTTAATGTACAGGTATACTTTCTAGGATTTCTACATGCTGTGATAACATAAATAATACATCATATTAGTTGGAAATATACTCTATGATCTCCATGCAGTACCAACAATTTTTTCTTCACAATATATTTATCTAGAATTTATCCAGTCTCCAACTTAGTTCATTCTGACATGAATATAATAGAGCTCTCATAGTTCTAGTTCTTGCCAACTGTTCTCTTTAATTTATGAATGAGATTCATTTCCTACATGCAATGTACTTCAGCTATTGTTCATCAATAATTCAACATGTCTATTGTAATTTTTCTTTAGAGATCAATAGAAATGTAAAAGGTATTTTGCTTTATTTTTATTTTGTAATGAAAGCATGGTTTCATGATAAATACATTTCACAGTGTACTTCTATTATAGGAACTGACTTAAGAATGTGGTAAGTTTTCAGTGCAGTAGACTATAAGAATAGCTATGATTTTTTTTTTGAGTACACACATTTTAAAAGGACAGTTACTTTCATGTTTGCCATTTAGCAATTCTTCATTTTATGTTCAAAATCAACTTCTCTAACAGAGTAAAAAATTGAAATTTGAGAAATGTTTTATGTCAGCAGTAATGCTGAATCAGTAGTTTATCAGAGGAAAAATTGCATAGAGATTTCCACATTTAATAATAGAAAGTTTGAACAAAAGTATTTAACTTGCTTATCACGATTCACTCTAGGCAGAATTTTGGACTGGGAATTGAAAGAGGTGAATTCTAGTCTCACAGAATCACAGAATATTGTCTATCCTCATTTCCATCCTTCGTAAGTCTGAGATCCTTGTCTGATTTTCAATTTATTAGGCTCAGCAAAACTCCGATAAAACCAAATCTCACTAATTTACGATGCATCATAATCTTTCCTTCTCAATATTGTCAATTCAACGCCCTCAAAAATTACACATAGGCTCCAGATTTTGAACTTAAATACCATAAAATTGAAGTTTGAAATACATTACAGATAATTTTTTTCCAACCTATTGCTAATGCTGTTGTTTAAGTCTGGAACATAGTGGCTAGTTCAGGAAGGATGGCCTTCTCTCAAGAATACATCAAGCGAGGGTGTGGTTTGAACTTTCAATTATCTACCGTGCTTGCAAAGAGGTCCATCTAGACATGCATTCAATATGAGAAGAAAAACATGGCATTTACATTCAAACCAGTTTTGAGAAGACTTCAGTCTCATACTGGTACACAGTTTAGTTCAATTATTAGTCAAACCTCTGCCATCTTAGACTGTACTTGTAAACTCAGGAAAGGTCAGGCAGTATTTCATCATCAGTATGTTATCACAGTTTTATCCCTTTTGGTTTACATTTTCAATTCTGCTCTATTTTTAATTAAAGTAGAATAGAATTTTTTTTTTATTTTAAAATATTTTTCAAAAAATCTTTATTTTAACTGTTGTGCCCAAACATTACAGTTCCTGCAAATTAAAAAAGATTACTGTTATTCTAAGCAGTTAGGAAAGGATAATCTGTATATTTAAAAAGGTGGGGGAGGGGTGGGGAAGGGGAAAAAGGCATTTCTCCTTCTGTTTATGGAAGCAGTTTGATAGAATTCCGTGATTTCCACTGTGTGCCAAAGGTGGATGGTTGCAAAAATGATTTTGCATTGAGATTTGACTTAGGTGTTAAATAGGATATATTTAGCTTTTTTATTATTTATTTTGATTTTTATGATGGATATAACTAAGACATTCCAGACTTAAGTTTGCTCTATAAGAATGAAAAGGGGAATTGTCGAGAAGGACAGAAACACAAATAATTTTTACTGATTTCTTTCTGCATGTATTATAATGGGAGGTCATTACAGCAACACTATTTTACTACTATTTTTACATATAGAAATCAGAATTCCTGTATATACCCCTAAATAGTAGTACTTTCTTACGTAATAAATTTACTATTTATACTTAATTTTAGGTCTTCAGAATTTTAATTCTTCTAAAATATTTTATTAAATTTTATCATCCTCATATTCTGTATGTATGATTATTTCCATCTGATAGCCATCATGAAAAACATCTTTTTATGTTACTGTGGAAAAAAAAAAACTACATAATTTAGAAAAGATGACACTGAAGGCTTAGGTTTCCTTGTGAACTTAATAAAGAAAAGCTGAAATGTTTCAGAGCGTTCATAGATTTCTGTGCAGTAAGATACAAAAAGATATAACCAGGATATATGTAAAAGCGATTTGGGACAAAACAACATCTAACTGGACAATGATTCCAAAAAAAAAAAAAAAAAAATTAAGAAAGCGCTTACACATTTCCTTAAGACAAAACTGAACAAGAAGTTCCAAAAGCATTTTTTACCTACTGCAGCAGAATTAAAACCAATTTGTAGTTTATAGTTTCAAGAATATTCCTCAAATATCCTTTAAGACAAACACAAACATGAAAAAATGTCATGCAAACAGCAATACATCTTTAAAATAATTTAATGGAAAGGTATAAATATTTAAAAATCTCTTTATGAAAACCAGAGTCAAAGTGAGATCTTGGTGTAAATGACACTGTTAGAGTCAATAATTTACAATGCATATGAATTCATCATCAGTCTCTTTGCTTCCCTGAAATCAAATATTGCTAAATTGATTGTGATATTCATATCTGGGTACCATAAGAGCAGCAAAGCTCTGGGGCTGAATTTGCAGATGCAGCCCTGAATTCTAAGCTGTTTTCTGATAGATTGGGCAGTTTAAAATAGCCAAAAGAATACGTGGAGAAAGTTAAAAACACAGACAAACTCTTTAAAGAATAAGAGGCCTTCTGTAGCCATTTTCTGTTTTCCTTTTTATGCTTACCCCTTCCTATGCTTGAGATAATCCACCAAATCAACATACCTTTGAGAGCAAACTTTATTTAAAAGGCACAGCAAGAGCCCAGGAAAAAAAGTTCCTCTAAAAAGCAAAGAAAACAGAAAACTGAATGGTTAAAGTAAAGTTTGGAGACATTTCTAAAATTCTATAAATGCTATCACAGAAAATCCCTAGGCTGAGCAACAGCTACACTGTGCAGCAGCTTAAAAAAAAAGATCCACTCCCCAACGCAACAAAAAACTAGTTACAAATTTGCACAAAAATTTGCAAATTTGCATCTGAAAAACTTTATTTAAACCTTCACATTATCCTCTCTGAAGGATCTGTTTGTAGTTGACTGGTTGGTTTATTCCCATTCTCTGAGATCCAGGTTTCCTGCTGAGGCAGACTTTACATAGGCACTTCACAAACAGTACGCTGCAGATTCCTAATGAGATCTGTTAAGAAATGCAGCTCTTCCTGTGGCATCGCATTAGAAACACTGAAGAACTGATGCAAAAGATCCTATGGTACTTTTGAGCAGCGGACTTATAAGTGAACATGGCATTAAAAAGATAAACACTACTGTCTTAAACTGCAATATCATTTTCTTTTTTTATTCAATATATTTCTTCTGTATTCAGTATACTTTATCTGAACTTTTGCAACAAGAACAGTACCTACTGCACAAAACTAATTATCATTACTCGGCCAAACGCAATAAATACACTCCTACGAGCAGCCACCCAGTGATAGAAATTAGTAAAGGGGGGAATAAATCTTAGAAAAAAGTTTTCCTGAATTTTTTCAATAAATTGCTGTCTGACATTTTTCTAAGAAACTACGGAAATACTAAATCCCTTCGCTTCTACATTAAGTATCAACTCCAGCTGTGATTTCTACACACTGATTGCAAAATGTAACTACTGTACTTCTGAACAGACGGTCTTGACTCAGTGTTGATGTGAATCCTTGGAGAATGTAAGCTTTGATTCTCACATGTGCAGTCACTTTACAGTCATTTTGCAAAAATATGCACAGAATTGCTTTTGCAGGAACAAAATAAAGCAAGAAATCTACATTTCTACAATGAGTTTATAAAGACCACAGAAAAAGAACTTAAAATCCAGCATTCCTAATTCCTACATTGGGCAGACAAATATATACATACAGATACATATATATGACAGACATATACATATATGCATATACATATAGCTGAATCTTCAATAAAAACACATGAAAATATATAGGTATATATAATTTGAAAAATCAACAGATGCCAGCCAATCCTTAGTTTGCATGAACTGTAAAGTCTGGTTCAAAATGAACATCTGGAAGATTTAAATCTCAAATACAGAGTCGATCTTCTAGCATTAGATTCCTTGGGGATTATAATGAAGGACTGACTGTGCAAATATCTGCCCTTCTCTGCTGAAGGATTTATTTCTTTATCTAAATTCAGGCAATACAACTGTGTTGTCCAAGCCCATGATGTTACTGTTTCACAGTTGCTAGAAAACCACACGTAACTTAGCCCAGCACTGTGAATTTGTTCTTAATATAAGACTACTCAGGACCATTATGATTACATATGTAAGTTTATATTTTGGTGTTCATGAAGTTGACACTGTTAAAGAGCTTCATTCTCCCTGAATCTAGATATTGTCTCAATCTTCTACTTTTCCATGTTTTTTTCCCTTGTTTTTTCCCCTATCCATGCAAGAAAATTCCAGAATCTAAAGTAACAGAAGCATTGAGAGGAAACAATGAGAACATAGTGATACTCTTGCTAGTGAAAAAAATGTTTTTTAAAATGTCGTTTCCCTTGCAATATCTTAAAACTTCCCTTCTAGTTAATATTTCTTATAACACTAAAAAAAAAAAAGTGCGCTTTACAGTGATTTGATCTTTCTGAGCCATGGTTCTCCCTCTAAAATGTGCATGTACCCTGCAGTGACTGTGGAGGTTCTTTCCCTCCTTAATTTTCACTTGGCAAGTAGCCCAAGCCTCTGCTTAAAATTTCCCACTTGGTAGCACTAGTATGGCACCTGAAGAGTAATTAGTTGTAAGAAAGGGAATTTGAATTGGTTGCTGAGAAGGAAAAAAATGTGCATGCCTAATACAGATTTTTCCTTGAGTACCTGCAACACCATTTATTTATTTTTGCTTAGAATGCACCACCCTTTAAATAGACCAGTGACTAAACAATCTTTTTTTTTCTTTTTACTTTTCAGAAAAAAATGAGTGAAAGAAAACTGGTTTAGTTTTGAGACCATAGTATTTTACTTTTGAGTCAGTCTTTTATATTATAGCAGCAACTATCTTGATATAAATATTGCCTTTTTTGTCTTTTTTTTCTTAAACACTGTTTTGTGATAATCGGCCTTTTCATTTTAGTTTTCACATTGCTTTCCTACAAACACCTAAGGTTTAGCCTTCTAGGAAAGCAAGTCATGAAGAAGTCTGAGAAAGCAGAATATTTTACTTAAATTACATATATAACTGTCTGTGAAGTTTATACTGTGTATGAAACTTTACATTATGATACTGTTCATGAAATAGGGAGATCTCCTTTGGTTCCAATGACCTTGCAAACTCCTTTTGAACAATTCATTAAGTTTATAATATAGTTACACAAAATGAGTAACAGAAATGAGGTTTTCCCTTCTCTAGAAATCAGCAGTTCCCCAGCCCTAAGAAAGTGAGAAGTGCTGCTCCTGATACTGCTTCTGCCTTCTGTGCAATGAAGGAAATGCAGAGAACTTTGAGGAGGAGGGGATTTGATTTCTTTTTTAATGTCTGCCTCCTTCCAGCAAGTCCATCTGTTGTAGCACTATAATTCTGGAAGCAGGATGTGTGTGTGACCAACAGGAGACACTTACTGCAAAAGTGTTTGTTGATTCAGCTCTATAAAGGGCAGGCCAGTCACTACAGTATGAATAGAAAAGAATTCCAGCTGAGGAGCTGCATATAGATTAACACACACAGAGACAAAAAATAATATATATATATATGTATATTATATATATATTTTATATATATATATATATATATATCTCAACATGAAGGGGGAAAACAGAAAGAAACAGTACAGGAAAGGAATAAATAGGGACAAAGACTAAGGTAAAGAAGGAAGCTAGCATTTTTGGAGTAGTTAACCTAATACTTTGGTGGTCTCTAGTTTCACAGATTTTTTTTCTAGCTTTCCACCTGGACAGAGAAAGCTGGGATTAAATAGATATGGTTTGAGAGACCTTTGGAAGAAAACTCCAGTTGCCTTGAGCATTCCACTCTTGGAGGCAGTTGGTTTCTCCAAAAGTGGCTGCTGTTCACAAAGAATGGATGCTAGGTCATGTGGATTGAGCAGATTCCCAGGAAAGCTATCAGAGATTCAACCAACCACAGTCTGAAGGTAAAACTTTCCTCCTTCATTTGAATGCGATTAAAATTTCAGTGTGAAAATCACTTTTTTTCAGAGGATTAATGAATTGGGATGATACAATAGTAAATCAAGCCTCCCTTAATTATCATTTATAGATAATAACTGGTTCAGAATCTCATATAGAACATGCTTATATATAGCATTTCATAATTTTGATCATAACACGGTAAGAGACAAAACAAAAAAAAACCCTCAACCTTATCATAATTCCATAGAATTACAGCAGAAATTAACCTGAACATCATAAGACACCGTAATGAAAAGTACCTTACCTGTATGGTCTGTTTACAAGTTTGAAGTCTTTGGTCAGCCAAATGTAGCTGAGCTGTTAGTTTTTCATTGGCTTCTTTAAATTCTTTCGAAGAAGATACTGCTGTCTTTTTTTCATTCTGTAGAACAGCTATCTGCTGCTGCAATGACTTAATTCTTTCCCGCAATAGAGTAGCAGAGTAGCCTGGTTTCTGGACTATATTTCTCCTTTTTTCTCTGTTCACTAAGCATAAAATGGCATGTTTTTAAACTAACAGATCATCATGAATAGGATTACTTTTAAATTTTATTTTGGCCCTTCAGAACACTGTTCTAGCCTCTGAAATATTTTTGTAGAATATCATATTAATACTTCTCAGTAAGCAAACTAGTAAATTAAATCAATTCATCTATAAATGCTTGGTGTTGTTCTTTTTCTAAGTACCAGCACTGCAAACTCAACACAGATTTGTAATGTGGCCCAAGTTTCCAGCTGGTTACCAGAAATAAAGATTTCAGTGTCTTGTGAACAGATTTTTTTAAGGTCTAAGCCAAAACCTAGATTATTTTGTCCAGTGGCTGTGTTTGCAACAAAGGGCAAACAAGAACAAAAAGGACGGAAAAGCCTAATTTTAGTCAGCAAATTCAACAGACCGGACTTAATAAAAACAGAATATACCTTAACAGAGTGAAAAGATGTTGTCTGACAGTCACTTTTTGTATAACAATTTCACTTTAAAATAAAAAGCTAGATATTTGAAAATTTGTCCATGCAAATTTTAAAATTTTGACAGGCAAATCCTGCAACAACAAATAACTGGGTTTGTGCAGAATCATGGCACATGTGCTGGAAAATCAGGCAGGAATGATTTGTCAATCTTTATGGACTTGCCCAAAATACGTAATATTCCTACCTTTATTTAGAACTGATGGATGAGCTGTTATGAGACAGTAGATCTTCTTCCTTTTGGAATGCAACTTTTCTAGGTCCTTATTTTGTGAATGGCCCTAAATAAAAAATGAAAGCATGAAGCTTAGCTTTTCTATGACACACCAAACACAAAACTCTGAAGTTTCCCACTTTGACCTGAAGCGTCAAAAATTACTCCCAGAAATGCACAAAATTCTATTGAACTATAATTTGAAAAGCAGTTCTACAACACCAGACTGTGAAGAGTACAAATTTCTGCCTTTCCCATCAAATGTATGAGAAACAAACAGCCACAGGTGCATCATAACCCTGGGAAACAACACTTCCCAAAGGACTGCAACTGAGAAATAGTCAGTCATTAATGTCTGCATCTCTTTTTAAATAGAGGATGAATTTATTATTAGGAAAAAGATTATGTGTACTCCTTGAAGGGCTACAATACCCTATTTTTCAAGTTATTTCAGTAAAAAACAGAATAGTGATTATTTCCTAAAGAGGAAGATCAGTTTACACACTAAGTCTTACCTGGAAGAATAATGAATATACATATGAACATACAAATATAATTTCTGTGTTTATACCGAGTTTAACAAAAATCAGCTGCATGCATTTTAAACTATCTGTCTCCTTTTGAAAAATCTGCTGTTCCCAGAATCTATCAAATGTTCCGTTGACAGAAACAGAGGCTTAAGAACAATGCTGCTTGTAATCTGTAAAACGAAAATGGCTCCAAAAATGAAAGTAGTAGTTCCCTGGCTCTTAAATCCTAGTGTATTTTGAAATGTTTCTGTTCTGGAATTCTCCACAGTTCAACTATTTTTTAAAGTCTTCAGTTTCTAATTTCTATGTTGATAACATATTACATATTTCTGGAAATATAACTAAAATAGTTACCATCAATTTTAATGGTGATCGGTTATCTATTAACTGCACTTTTGGGACAAGGTATTGACATTCTAAGATAGCTTAGCCAAGAATTATCGGTTTGTAAAATCACCACACAATCTGAAGAACAGGGAAAGTGGAAATGCTAGAAGAAAATGAAACGTAACTGCGAGTTCTTCAGACTAAAATCAAAGCAAAGGAAAAATAAATGAAGTCAAGCTCCTGCAGGTCTGTCTCCTTAGAGAAGGGCTCTTAATCAGTTATGTTTTTTGCTCCATCATTAACACAAACACAGAAACCAGTACTAGTTCCCTACCAGTACGGTCAGAGGACCCTACAAAAACTGAAGGTGTATATCTGGATGACCAATGCTGGTTATCCGTGCCATTTTTGTTGAGATGGTGATAATATATTACAGAAAATGGCATTCTCTGATGATGATGAGTAAACCATCCATGACTGTAATTAACAGAAGATCTCCATTCTAGGTAACAGCTCTAAAGAAAATATAAGTGTTAAGAGAAACAGTGCCAATAACTCTGCTGATACTACATATTGGTATTAACTTCATATGGTGCAAAACTAAGGAAGTCCTTGTGCCCATGAATGATCTCATCTCCAACCCTAGATGTTGCTCAGGACTTAGTAGGTTGCACTTTAAGGGCTTCTCTGGCCTATCTTTATATAAGAATACCATTCCTCAATTGGAGTGTCCCCCTCGGGAGGAACTGGAGATTTTTGGTAATAGTGGTACTATTCACAGCATTAGTGAAGCCAGCTTCAACACAGGGAATGCCAAGAACAGTCAATGCTAAATCTTTTTGCATTGCCATCTTCCACACTCCTGCCACAAGCCTTGTTTTCAAGTGCTTTTTCTGCAACAGGGGACTTCCACTGAAGCATATTTAGCTGCTTAAGGCAGCTTGTGATGCTTCTTTTGGATACTGCAAATCCTCCAGTCTGTTACATAATATAAATGTATCAGCATATACCTGTATCTGTCTTTTCCAATAAGAACAGACCAAATCCCCACACAGTGTAATGCAAGCAAACTGAAGAGGGCCTGGCCATGTAGGTACTAGCAGGCAAGAGAGACTAGAGTCTCCAAGATGCTCTGCCATTTATATCCTCATTGAGGAGTGGAAGGAGACAATATGAGTAGCACACGATATTAGTCTCACATATACTATTGCACCTGCTCCTACAGTCTATTCTACACCCACAAATGGTTGCAGATCTTTCCTTTTTTCAGCTATTCAGAAGAACAGACCTTTAGATAGGAAACACAAAAAATATTTTATAAGACCAGAGAGGTTTTATTTACTTTTAAATTTTGGAGAATGACTAAGAAAATATAATCTGTTTTCAAGCTTTTTATTATATCACAGTATATAATTTACTGCTGTTTGAAAACTAGTTGCAAATTCTATTAGACAATGTTTCAGTATTCTGTTTTTCAAATTGAGAAATATCAATATCTTCTTACATTCTAAATTCCATGTTTTAAACTAATTTATTTGGGCAAACAGCAGGGGAGGTGTATTAGACACTCTTCACAACTCCAAAAATGCGTCATCTGTTATAGATTGTATGGAGCCTTTCAAGATCTGGGAAACAATCAGCTGGCCCTGTTCTGTGAGAGAACAGCATATAGATACTAAGAGTGGGTCAAGGGGTTCAATTCCTAGACAATGAATGTAAATGGTGTTACTGCCCTAAAGAAGCTGACAGCACACTTTTCTCTAGACAAAATCTCTTGGACAGAACTGGAGCCAAAAGCACCTTTCCAAGGTGGGGACAATTCTCTGCTCACACCAAATGAACTGAAAAGTGTTGATGCTTGATTCATGAGTGCAGGATTTTGCTGGAGGGGAGGAGGGGATGTTGCTGTTCTTTTGTTATGAGCTAGGTCACCCTGTTCTTTTTGTCTTATCTGATTGAGAGAGAGTTTAATGTGGTGGCTATGGCATTCTTTGTTTGGATTGGGAGACAGCAGGACTAGTTTACAGCAGCTTTATTTTTTTAATTAACTTTTGCACTCCTCGTACTCCCTCCAAATACTTTTGCAACCAAACTGTTCAGGAAATTTTTAAATGATAATGAAACTCTATATCTGAAAAGTATCTGAAAGCACAAGATTTTATTTTCAGATGACAATGAGAGTCAAATTCAGTGAGAGGGTAATAGCAGTCAACATATTAACTATTAAACTTCAATCCTCTGCACAACAGAACAAAACAAGTTACAATATACCTTTTTATTACACCGCTGGCTTTTGCCTTTTAAACAAGCCAGGTTACAAGACATTTGATTTTCTTGCACTTGCTTTTTTTCCTGTTGTTTACTTCTGTCTGCCAGTGGATCAATGTTTTCCATTGTTTCCATAATCACTGTTCCCAAACATTCAGAAGTTGGTATTTCAGAGTCACTAAAACAGCACATTTGGGAAAACAAAACAAAACAAAGCTAAAAGTCAGTGATCACAGTTAAAAGTTTCAAACAGTCAGTAAGTGAGCAGGCAGAAAATACCACAAGCAGCAGAATAAAGGGAACTATTTTAAGAGAAAACTAATATAAAACCCGAGAAGTATTCATTTGGCTCATTCAATAGGTATTTACAAATACGATAAAAGGGGAAATCTCAAACTGTCTTATCAAATTTGAACGGAGTTACAGTATGCACTGCCTGCAGTTCTGAGATGTTACCTACCTTCAAAGGACAAAGCTTTTGTTACAGTCTACAAGAAGTGACATATTTGAAAAGCTTCTTGATACTACTTCTATAGTCTGCGAATAGCTCGCAAATATATACCAAGTTTCCTTGTTACTTCACTTTGACCTGTGCTAATAAATAAACAAATGCACAGTATTTCATTGAATAACATTTTGTTTTAATTGAACTTTATTTGTGGTGTTGACTGGGACAACCTTGCAAATTACACCTCAGTGAAATCTCTATCTAGCCACTCTTTGGAGATCTCCTAGCTTCTGAAAGCTTGGCATTCCTTCTATTGAAATTGCCTGACATCTGAAGGAACTTGTCCTAAAATGTACGTTCTACTTTAACGTCTTCCTTAAACTGGCTATCTGATGATGAACAAGCAATGTGCTCTTAACTTCCAGGACTTCTCTGCCTTGCTCACAGATTTTTTTTTTTCCTGATATTCAGTGCAGTCTCTGAAAACAGGCCTTGGACCTGTGATAGGTGATAATTTGTTACATCAACTCGTGAAGTGATTTTACCATGAAACTAGGCACTAAGTACGGGCTATCAACTCGTGAAGTGATTTTACCATGAAACTAGGTGCTAAGTACCGGCTATCACCACAATGACTGTACTGAGCCAGCAGAGCTATATTGCATTGTGAAATGTATGCGCGCGACCTGAAGGGCACCACACACAACGCAGAGGAAGACCCCAGCCTTCATCCCGACCCCCCCCAGCAACAGCCGGCGCAACCACAGAAGTTACAGGCATATAAGGGGACTGTGAGCGGGGGATTGCGCGCGCCGTTGGTGGAGCAGGAGACTCCCCGGCCGCCCAGCGCTGTTTTGCTTACTTGTGACTTGCTCAATTATTCTATTAAATTGGAATTTATGCAACCTGGCCCGAGTGGTTGTCAATTTGTCGCGTTTACCTATAACAGACCCATGTTCCATACCAGCAATGATTACTCACCATCATTTTTGCAGCCAGAGCAAAGAAGGTGAGAATCTCTTTGAGGAATCCCTTGACAGAAGATACTTTTGATTCATTACTTTTTAAACCAAAACACTTAAAAAGGCACGACTGAGTTCAGTAACGTTGCACCATCATAAAAATCAACAGGTTAGCCGTGAAGGCGCCTTAACCAAAGAAATGGCCTCAAACTGCAGAGGAGAGCTAAACAGGAACATGTTTATGCTTTCCAAAACCTGTCCTGGTACATTGGTACGTCTTATTGATTCAGGAAGAACAGAAAGCAATGTAATGTTTTCAAGGTCCTACAGTAGCACAGAGAGATTTCTAATCATGTGCATGTTTCTCTCATCTGAATGCTTTCAAGGAATTTTCTTTTATCTAGAAAATGAGAGGCTTGAACCTAGGAACTCAGAGCCAGCTACTAGTGATAAAGAATCGTATTTATGAATAAGGAGAAGAGGAAACTAAATGAACTAATTTTCCTAACTGCTGAGAATGACTCCTTGAAATACCGCCTTCAAAAATGTTTCACTCTCATTATAAGAATTTCCTAACCTGAAAATGGCACAATTATCACAAGTAATGTCTATGGCTAGCCACAACAGTTGAAGCCATACAGATACTTTTCACTTCATTTTGAACTCGACTCGAAATGACAGCTTATTTGTTTAAATTTATTCTTAAAAAGCGAAACACAGCAAATTAAACAAAAAGCTAAGTGAAACAGAAAAATACCTATCTGTAAAATTAGATCTGCCATATTAAATAAAACAGAAAAGTGAACAAAATTGATATTACTGATAGCAACCAATAAATTACTTGGTACTTAAAAACTGTTTTCTCTCTCAAGGTATTTTGCACAGGAGCTCCATATTCTTAGCCCCCCATTTTGCATGGGGAGAAGTAGTGAAACTAAGTGATTTGCACCATATGACAGAAAAATTCAGTGTGAAGCCTGCAAAGAAGATTCAGTTTTCTTTAGTCTTTGTCAGCTTCTCTATTTTGTAGGTAGATATAAGCTTGAGAAATTGCTTCTCATGTCTCTTAGGGCAAAGTATTGAAAAACAAGCTGTGACACCCATCCGCCTAGCAGCTTACTACTGCCTCCTCAAGCATGTGGATGCACAGAAGTAGACGCAAAAATTCTAAACATTTATGAAAATTGCCAGTGCTATTTTCTGAGGGCCTTGTGACTCATGACTGGGATTCTATGCAGTACAAATTACCTTTAAAGAACTAATTTTTAACCATCATTCAATTAAAGTTAGTACAATGACTGTGCATAAAACATACATGAAATAATTAGCGTGGATGGTTCTTAATTTAAAGGATGTTAAACAGCTTGTAGACATCTGCTAGCAAGCTGAAATGGGTCATTCAAAATTTATCTAACTAAATTAAGGGGAAAAAATGTTTCTCCTCCCGGGTCGGCATGTCACAAGATAACTAAACTGACTTAGTAGGCTTGCCTGGGAATCCTTAACTGTCAGTGGTGAATATGCAAAGGGCCAGCAAATTAAATCAACCTGCCAAACTGTCAATTTCAAGCCTCATGACTGCATGAAAATAGCATCACTGGAAGAAATCAAGCATTGCCTTCTTTTGGGTTTCCTGGCACCTATTCAAATACTCATGCAGTTGTGGCTAATTTTGCATGCAAATTTCAGTCAATAAGCTCAGAACAAGACCTCCCAAGATATTTCAAAGGATCTGACAGTATTTTTTTTGAATACCAAATCAACAGTAGTTGAAATTCAATCTCCATTTCCTAGTGCTTTACATATGCACAGTGTCCCCTCTACAGAGCTAAGTTAATGAGAGCCGTACCTGCTTTCACTCATATCCTCCCAGCCGTCCTTACTGAAGTTCTCAAATACATTACTCATAACCTTGATGGACTGTTTGAGAAAAGCTCCATGATGTCCCAAAGAGCTCTTTTTCTTGGTTGTTTTTAATTTAACCTTGCTGCCTGTTATCTTGCAATTACATTGCCCACAGGTTGCCAGTGCTTTGGCTTCATCCAACAAACACTTTAGTTCCTGCACTTGACTCATCAAATCTTCATTTTCATTTCTCAACCTGTTAGCTTCTGCCACTTGCCTCTTCAAAAAGGCAACTTCTCTTTCCTGCTCATCAATCACTAACTGAAGTTCTGCTTTGTCTTTTTTTGTTTCGCAAATTCTCTTATGCAGCTTTTCCAGCTCTCTTTCTCTCAGGTCTGCATCTTCTTTTTGCACTTTTAAAGATGCTTTCAAATCATTTTTGTCCTTCAGTAACTCTTTATTTACTTCTTTCAGTTTCTTTAATTCCCCTCCAATGCCTTTGAATCTTCTTTCCAGTTGATGTACCTAACAAAAATAAAGTTAGCCTATTTTAGCCTATCCATTAGAAAGAAAAAAAATCAAAACTACATTTTAAAATGTATTTATTATATGAAAATAATATTACATTAAGCACAAGGACAAAAGCAATCTAAAGTCCTTAATTTAAAAATAATTCTAACACAGTGCAGATGAATACATTTCAACTGCAATAATACAGCTGTTAAACAAAGGGCAGATGGTGAAAGAAGTTAAAATTCCAGGCAAAGTGACATAGAAGTTTAAGTATGCTAATGAACCTTCCTGATGTATCTTGAGCTCATTACTGATTTGGTTATACATACTAATTCTATTTAAAAAAACATTTTCAGAAGGAAGACTATTTTGAAATACAGACAATTTTGTCCTAGCTATCTAAATCAACAAGTTCTTTCACGTTTTAAATACACAAATTAAATCTTAATTTGATCTTCCAAAAAAAAAAAAAAAAAGAGACACCAGAAGCTCAGCAACTAAAGAATATGAAGACTTAATCTTTTTTCTATTCATAAAAAGGGCAAATTTTTCCCATCTCAGCACAACCTCTATACAAGCTTACCCAATAGAGTCTGAAGAAGCATATTCTACCTACATCAGCTGACTATGCTTTTTTTCTGATGTTCCTTGCAGTTTACACATACTGGAGGCCATGAACAATAAACTGATTCTGAATGTTCTTCAGGAACACGTGCTCAAAGTTACAACTAAACCCCATAATTTTGAGAAATAAGAGGTAATTTTAATTTTAGCAGACCCTAAAACAAACAATTACACTGTGAGATTATTCCAGGAGCTTTCAAGGCCATTAGCATGAGTTCTGTGCTCAATCATTTAGACATTTTGAAGAAATATTTTTGGTTGTCTCTGTGCCAGCTCCATTCCCACTCTTTCACTGCACGAAGTGAAAAGGTCTTGGGATTTTTCAAGGGGTGGGAAGGAACAACTATTTTTCAAGCAGCTACAGGAGAATGTATGAGGCCAACTTTAATTACTTATCTTGTACAATACTGGCCAATCCTATCCCTTTGCAGCAATGCAAAAACACCCCAGCTTTGACAGTGAAAACATAGTATTTCTCAAGAAATGCTATACTTATTTCCAAGGATTTTTTGCTACTGCATATAAATTGTTTTAAAACTTATGGAATGATTTATAAAGTGGGTACTATGGATTTGAGTCAGTTAAATGAGAGGTCTTCACATAGAGAAGAATTAGGGCAAGAGCTGCTCATATTTCTTCATATACATTTGTGAAGGAGTTTGACAGCAGACCTTTAATACGCATGCTTATCCATTGCTATCTTCCTTGAGGGAAATTCACAGCACTCTCACAGTGAAGAGAGGTTGTCTTATGGCTACACAAACTTAGTGGGTGAAATCAGGAAGAAAAGGGATTTTGCTAAATACTTCAGTGAAACCGAGATTCATGATTAAAATAATAGTTAGTACTTTCCTCCCCGTTGATAAAGACTTAGACCAGTATCATTTTTTTAGCAACCCTTATAAACTGAGATTCTGTTCCTATTTCTTAGTTCCTTAAGGCAACCTTTTGCATTTGCTAGTACTTAAAGTCATTTATGACAGTTGGAAGGAAACAAACAATGAATAGCTTCTACACCTATCTCTAAGGTACCATCATAACTCTGTATATCCACAGAGATAAAAATTATGTAGTACCTGGCAAACAAAATTATGGTTCTGAAATATAGATGATAACCAAGTGTAAACTGTGTGACATTTCAGATGGTAGTATTCAAATTATTTCAATTACTCACTCTACCTCAAGATAAATGAATGTGAGCATTTCCTATTCTGTGTGTTATTATTTTAACATGATGTTTGTCATTCAGTAATAACGAGATGACAGCCTTCATTGCCTGACCATATGGCAAGTGTTAGAAGTATATGCAATCACATCATCTGTTGTAAATTACCGTACTTCCTACAAGTTAATTCACAAATACAAAATAGACATACCCAAACTGACATTCAAAGTTATAGATTTGTGTTTATTCAATTTAAGCATGCCTTTAAAGAATTATAAGTAATTAACACAAACATTGTTTAGCAAAATGACAAACAAAAGGTCTAACACTGTTTGAAGGATGTCTTTTCTTTGTAGCAAACAAACATATGGCAAAATACAAGTGAGCCCTCTTAAGTGAACACCTGTTAAAATACTAAACTACTTGTGTATAATACAAATATCTATACAAACAGCAACTAGTTAAGAACACCTTGTTACTGTAGGAAGTAAAACATGTAGAATGTTGTGCAGTAAAGATTAAATACACATCATATTTGCTAAGCTAAAGTACACAAAATGCATACTGTACTATTTTGTGAAAAAATGACAAACCCACATACGTAAAAATGTTTGAATGTACAATGTTGTTCTAAAATTTAAATATAATAAGTAAATTTATCACTATTATGCATCAATTCTATTTTGTAGCAAAATATCCGTGGAGATTAACTCCTGATATCATGTAAAGTTAAATACTCAGCAAAAGAAATGAATATTTCTGAACTTAAAAGCGGTAAATGCTAACCATATGCTGCTCTTAATTTAGATAATTTGTTAGTTTTTGACACTTTATCTCTAAACATACTATTAATTTACTCTGACATTAACCATGTTTGTCCCATGATGAATCCACAGCTACTGCACTATAATTGATTTTTGACACAATTTTGAAAATCCATATTTTTGAATTATGAAAGGAAAATCACGGCTTAGATTCATGAGCACTGACTTGTATATATGACTCATGTTAAAATTCAGATTAACTTGCTGGAGTTGATATCTTACCTTCTGTAATGTCTGATCCGAAATTTCTTTTGCATTCTTCTTTGGAGTACTGTTCTTGACCCCATCATCTTCACTAATTTTAAAAAGTAGCTCTATTAGACAATAACACACTTCTATCAGAGAATAAATAATATTTTGTGATAGCTACTATTTCAATAAAACAATACTTAGACATCTTAAGGAAATGCATTCTTTACTTTCTCAATTATTTAGACTGTGGTCTATTTTCTTGTCAAGCCTTTTGGTCAGTTTCTAAAGAGTGACCTCTTTTCAAAGTCTTCTGTCACATAATTATGAATCTTTGTAGCATCACAGTATGTTTTTTTTGGAGTACAAGCTTTTCAAAGGCACAATAGATCTGCAGGTTAAAGACGCTGTACTTTCATTCCCATTTTTATTCTTTTATAGACTATTCCCTCTATGCCTTAAAAGCAGAATTCATTGCCTTTTTATCTACACAGTCACTACAAGTTTTGTTCTCTAGGTCTTGTCCCCTGCTAGGAGGATCAGAGTGATTGGTGAACAAAGCAAACAGTAACAGAACTAGGATGGATGAAAACTTTAAACCCCCTTTTTTGTTAAGTGAAAGATCATGTACTTCACCAGATAAATGACACAAATCATTCCATTGTACTGTTGTGAATTCATAACAGTTAGAAATTGATAAAACTAATGAGTGTGAACACGACTAAGCACCACTATGCACTTTAGGCACTAAAAATCTCACACAGAAGACAAGTTAAAAATTTGGTCTATTCATAGAAAAGGATGCTAACAAAAGATTTAGCAGTAATACTAAATCAGGTAAATCAAAAGTAAAATATATTGTATTCAGATTTGAACTGAGAGCTTAGCATTCACAAACTACCCACTATTCAGAGAAAAGAGCAATTACAAACCTCAGAATGTCTTTTTATTAAATTTGAAGTGCTATGTTCAAGAACAAAAACACACAACACTAGAAACACCAAATATTCACTTTTCTCCCCCTTCTGCCCCCCCAATTAACTAAAAGAATTAATCTTAAGGGATAAACATCTGTGTTACATGATGAAGCTCTGTTTTAGAAGTATCATTTCAAACTATGAGATGACACTGCAGGTCACTTAAAAACTTTTGATTTATAAACAAAGCAAGTGTAAAAGAAAACAGTGTTACTCTCTGTAGATTCACAATCCTCTTGATATAAACAGTGACTAACAAGTTTGTTAGAGTGAATTAGACCTTTCTTTTGTCTTTGGAACATGTCATGGCCAATTAATACTTCTGTATTCATGAAATAAATGGAACACTATTCTAAAGATAATAAAAGCTGAAAAAGGTAAAACTATGCATCTGGGGAATATGTACCTTTACCTTGATATTAATATGTTAGTTCCCATGTTATTTGAGAGTACAGTCCCCCAGCACAGTGGTACTGCATACATTTACAGCATTCTTTAAGTAACACACAAAGATAATATGAACATGCTTTTCATCTTTTTCTAAATATTCACTCATTTGAATGCCTGTTGTAGCTTTTATATCAGCATTTACTGTACACCACTGAAAAGAAAAATGATTTCCCACAGTCAAGAAACTGATCAAAGCACACAATGTGCTATATTTATTATGTGGATTTATTAAAATACAATTTACAACTGTATCTATAAATAAACATATTATAACCACAGAATAAATAAGACTACTGCAAAACAGACACTAAGGAAAATCTGCACATCTTCAACATTATCATAGAAATCAGAAGCAATATAAATTAAAGGAAAGCCATAGGTCACTGATGCATAAGCCTTCCTAATGAATACAAAATAAATGGCCTGTTCAACCTCCTCCCCCGCCCCCAACTGTTATGTAATTGTTCACAGGAATTGGTCAGGGAGGCAACGAAACAGCGCTGCCTATAACTGTGGGTCTGCCTATGACAGCAGAAAGATTCATCATATCAGTCTACTCAGCAAGACATATGCTCTATCCATCATACACCTACATAAAAAATACCAAGTTCTCCCTCAAGGAATAGACCCACAAGTCATTAAATCCACAATCTTCAGTCAGCAAATTATGATGGTCTTATATAACTATACCTCTGTCCCACTGAGAAATCATTAACTGCCAGCTTTAGAACATAGCACTTAATTTCTAATTAATAGTCACCAAATCTGATTATGAGGTAGTTTGACATGGCTGCCAAAAAGGTATTTGAACTGTGATGCTACAGTTCACTATTAGGATTTGCAGAAAGCCTTCTTAGGCAGAGAAAAAACTATCAGTAAATAAATAAATAAATAAATAAATAAATAAAATAAGAGCAGGTATATCAGCCAGTCATAGAATAACTATACAAACGATCAACAGCATGTCACATTAGCCTCCAGAATACAGCAGGTGAAGTTTCCCCGTACAAATAGGGGGTGGCACTGTATAGAAGGCTGCCAAGTTACCAGCTCCAGGTTCCTGAAGATGAGCTAAGCCTGAAGCAGAAGAACCGCTGTGACGACCAGAAGAAAGGGAGGCCGTTCTTATGCACCAGTTGGGAACACAGCAGATTTAAAAGGATTCTAACAACTAAAGAGGCCCAAGAACAATCTTCCACAAGAAGCAAAGGAGCAAACAACTTGCTTTAGTAAGAAGCTTGCTATTTTTCTGAACAGGACTAGACAGACCCAATTTTCAGCTTTTGGAGGAAAACACCTGAGTCTCTGTCAACATGTTCTTATCTTCAACAGGACGTGAATGCTAAGTGAAATGCTAGGTTTTGGATTCAATGAATATCAAAAAATAATCTTCACAGGCAAGGGAGACACATCTCAGACAACTGAGCTAACACAGACATAAGCTGGGAATGGCAAAAGCAAAGTTTGCTTTTCTTGTGTCCCGTATTATTGTTTTAAACCCTACTAGCCAATGATGAAGAGGAGCAACAAAGCCTAAATCAACCAAAACCAAACTTCTTGAAAGCAAAACAGTTACTGTCCACTTTCTTCTAAAAGAAATGAAGGCTGCACAACTTCTACAAAAGTTCTGATGGAGGTTAAGAAATACTCTTTAAGAACTATTCACCCAAAGAACTCCACCTGACATGGCCTGCACAGTCCAGCCTGCCTCATACAAATAGCCATTTCCTCAACAGATTGCTACAGTCAGCTTCTGAGTTTCAGGTTTTTACAAGACATAACAATCATTTGTACTTTTGAAAATCTCTTCAGTGATTTTCTTTGCCAATTCAACTGGATCCCAGCAAATTTCTCTGGTCTTCCTGATGCAGGACACTATTAGTCGCATTTTCCATTTTAAATTTGGATTTGATTTGAGGGTGAGACAGGAAGACCACAAACTATGTGGACTTCTTAAAGACAATTATTTGTGGCTTTTAACCCCTTCCAATTTGGCTGAATAAAATAAATAATAGCTATTCAGGGCTTCCTCCTGACAAGCATGAGCGATATCTAATCAAGCAACAGGATAGTGCCTATCCTTTTTAATGCAGAGAAGCTCAGCCCCTTTTTCAAGAAATTATCACCTGATGTTAGAATGCCTGATGAAAATGGGTACCCGGTTCAGATGAAATTGAATACCAACATCATTGATACATTGAGGAAGTTCTTGTCAAGTTTCTTTTGAGAAAACATACTTACTTAAACAGTGAACAAATGTTATTTAGAGTGTATCATGTTTGACCTGTCAACAACTTTCAGATAACAGATAAGAGGTTTTACTTTTATTTGGGAAGAGGAAGGGTGTTAATACCCATTTAGCTATTTGTGTGTTTTTATTCTTTTTGCTCATTTTCTCATTCTTATGATCAGGAGAGAATATAACTTTGCTGTTGCTTATTGCTTGCTCAAAATATAGCTGTTTGAGTACTTTTTTCTATTTTTTCAAATTGTTTGTCCATTCATTAGTGCAAAAGTTTATATACTGAAGGGCAAGAAGGATTGTTCCTCTTCAGCACAACTTATGGAAGCAAAGGAGTTTCTTAGATATAGCTTTTATGATGTGAACAGAAAAGGTTTTCCTGTCCTGTACAGGCAGATGCAGCTACAGAACTTCTACCTAGAGTTTTCAATGTTCAAATTTCATTAAATAAATAAATAAATAATCTATGATTCTACAACTGAACCCTCATTTCGGTTATAAGAAGGATGTGTACACCCTGTCACACTCAGGATGCCATCACAGGAAACTTTAGAGACAATATGCAAGGCTTCTGCAGGTATGCTGACCCTGTCCATGCTAGTCAGATGGAGTTCATTCTAGCAACTAAAAACTAAAAGCAATAGTGTGATGAAGAACCTGAATGAAAATACTTCAGCACACATACACTTATACATGCTCACAGATATACATCCAGCTTCAATCTCTATAAGGCATTCTTCTACAAAACATCAAACTCTCTTGATGAAAGTGTCTATGGCATTGCAATATCCTAGTGTTTCCAAGAAGAACGACAGGGAATTTGCTTTTCACAGCATGCATGATCAACTGTTGTTGTAAAACTCAACTGGTAAAAATTTGCAATCAGTTGTCAGCCTCATGGGCTAACAAAATGTGTTGCTTAATACACATCTTTGGATTTGATCTGGTAATTTACCAAAAATATCCTGTGACAAAAAAATGTTGGAAAAGGTAAATAAGATTTGCCTAACACACTTCACTAGTATTTTAATCCTTCTTAGTCACAATAAAGCAGTAACCAACCACCATACCAGAAGTGTGTATCCACCCATCCACTTTTAAAAGAGGGTGTATTTTAATCTGAAAAGTGATTGAAGAAGAAAGGAAGAAAGGACTAATCGTTAAAGCACTAAACATGTCAAGAACCTGCAGTTCCAGGGATTTGACTGTTTTTTGGAAATACATGGTTATTGCTCAGCCCACACCCAACTCCTTCTCACTGCTGGTTGCCTTTCCATCTTGTATCTTTCCACTTGCAGAAAAAAGAGATAAAGAAGAGTAAGGCTTTATTGCCATGAACATGTTTCTTTAACAGAGGACTTCCTCAAAGTCTCCTTCTACTCCCTGCCCCTGGAAAATACTGAGCACCACAGATTTGACAACCAGCTGTACCTACGCACTCTTGAATACTTCTCCCAGGTGATTCAGAAACAGCAATACTACAAAGGATCAGAGGAATGATGGGGACACAACAGCCATTTATTACCTACCTCACTGGCAAAGACTCATCTCTACCACTTTATAGATTGTACAGATACAAAAGAAGATATCCAAGAACAATTCTTACAAGGGTTTCACTATATTGATTTACATTCAGATCCATGTAGTTTTTGAGACTAGCATTAAAAAAAGAAGTCTGAATCAGCATGTGATTTCTGTATTGCTGTGTTTCAATACTGCAAGAACCATTTCAGGCTCTAGAGAAAGCTTCATAAACATATAAATGTTTTATTTTTTTACATATATACGCACACGTATTTTAAACACATAAAAAATTAACTGTTTTCATATGTATCATATAGTATACTGCATGTAAATAATTCACATGTATATAATAGTGTATGTTATAATTAGGGTATATATAAAAATTATCATTGATTTAATAGGCATGTGGAAAACCAAAGAAAAAAATACTTAGAAATAAGAATATGTATGGTTTTATTCTTACAAAACACATATGCAAGAAAAAAACTAATTTGTATAGATACTAGCCTTAAATATTTCTAACAGAATACATGAAATACTATATTTCCCTTTTTTTGTTGTAAACATAGTTAAGGTCCTGTATTGTAAGCTTACCCATAGAGTGTTGTACTTTCATCTGATCCAATTCTTCTTCAAGATTCAGTCTATGAGACAGGAAATAAGTAAAAGTAAGAATGACAGAACAGTCATACACATACCAGTAAAACCATTAAAACAAAATTAAAGCAAAAACATATCAAAATATTACTGAGGAAGAAGCTGTCAACACTCAGGAATCAGTTTTCTAATTTGTCAGCACTTAGCATATCTCAGAGAGTCATCAGCACAATAACTGATAAAAATTTAAAAAATGGAATTTACAGAATTCAGATACAATATTAGTAATAACATACACTAAAAAGTTTCCGCTAGTCCTTTTAGGTAAGAGGCAATCCAGAGACAAAAAGCAGACAGGTAGGAGATGGAATCCTATTCAGGGAAGGAAAAAGTAGTCAGTCTCAGGGGACACCACCAGACAATTTTAGGTGGATAATCTTAACGCTCTTCTTTGCCCAGCAACTACTTGAGAAACTTACTAACAAAATCTGTCCTTCTCTTCTCTAGCCCAGATTTTCTGGGGGAATAATAGTTTATTACCACTATAGCTTACTCGATGACATCAAGCAGCTCAGGTCAATATCTGAATTACAGAAGTTCTGCTTTTCATTTTACAAAACTGTGTATACATAAATTTGCCAGGAGACCAATACTAAAGTTTCAAAGTCAAACTGGGAAATGTTAGTGTTAAAGGATGTTACTTGAATTTGATCCACTTATACTGGTGTTTTCTCATACAATCTTTACATGCATACAATCTTTAATTATACAGTTGCACACTGTTTAAGCAAGACGACCCCACCTATTTTAGCCTAGGATCCTGCAACACAGGATAGGCATATATGCAGAATTTGTAAAAAATACAGCCTCATAGCCAATTCTCATGCACGTTATTCTAGCTCTGTTCTGAAGGCCAGATTACTAATCTCCTCCTAGCCTTTTCTACACTACTCCAAACAGCAGTATCTAACTACTTTACAGGAAATTTAGTTTTACAAAATCCCTCTGAGATGAGGCACTCAGAAATGCAGGTCAAAATACCTGCTAACTTATGGAAAGGAGTTAATTTGAGATACAATGACCTTTTCAGTATACACTGTATTTTACAGCACAATGTATGTTTGATGCATCTCTCACTCAGCTGTAACTTTAAACACTACAATTCATATTCTACAGTCTCACATGAAGTACACAGAAAGAGAAACATGAAAAGTTTAAGTAACTGGCTTTGCATGATATATGAGACTAGCTATTTACAGCATCAACCAGCTGCCTTCACAGGTTGACTTTCTTTGTTCTTTCAGTCTCCATGTCTCAACCACCATCAGTTTCTACAACACAGATGACAACGGCCTTTTCTCTACACTGTCCCAACTCCCCCTCAAAGCACGTTCGCTCTATGCACCGAAGGACAAAACAGTCCTTTGGAAAGACATTCTCCGATGATGTTATTAAAGACTGCATTCAACAATACATGAATGCAAGGGAGTGAATTAAGGTTGTTTTATAATGCTTAATTCTTGTACTTCTATCTTCTGAACATGTAATTTCTCTGCTTTAAGGACATTCTTTGGACACATTTACATACATATAGACATACATGCACATTGCCCTCTTACACACTATCTAGGTGGCCATCAAACAATGATAATTCTACAAGACTTTTAGAAAGAGTTAACATGTACATAAAGGAATTATTTAAAATGGTAAAAGATATGCAGTATTAGAGAAATGATATGAAATAAGTAAAGGAGTAATGTTTTAGAGTCTGAATATCTGAAGCACTTCCAAAGAAATTCATTTGGCTGTAAAATAGTCTCCAACTGAAGTAATGGTCTATCTGGAAGCATTTCAAGTTAGCCTAGACAAGAAACTATAGTGCGTAGTACAGATGCAATCCACACAAATCAATGAACGCTTTGGATGAATGTTAGAATAGCCTAACTGAGTCAGACCAATGCTGAATCCATCCACCACCAGTGCTCTGTCTCCAGCAGAGGCAAAAGGAGATGCCACTCAGGGAGAGTGCACAAGCCTAACTGTTTCTGCAGTCCCTTCCTCTTGTAATCCTTCAGCATCTGGAAGAGGAGGGCTCAGGCCGGCAGAGGACTGGAGCAGGGATGCTTGCTCCTTTTCCATAGCCACTTACAGACTTCCTGCCCCTGAATCCATCTGATCTTTGTGCACCCACAGATACCGTTTGCCTCCACAGCCTGCCGCAGCAGCAAATTCTTGAAGTTCACTGCCCACCACATGAAGCTGTGCATTGCTCTGTCTGTTTCACCCTGATCTCCCCCTACTTTCACCAAGTGCCCCAGTATTTGTACTGTGGGATCCACTGAGCAACAGTCCCACGTTCAGCTTACCTGCTGCCTACATGATTTCATAAACCTCAGTTTACACAGCCCTCCTCAGCCTTCTCCTCTCCAACCTGAGGAATCCACCCAACCTTTCAAATCGCTGCTTGTCAGGCAGCTGCTTCAGCTCCTCCATCGTTTCAGCTTCCCTTCTCTCACGCTCACTAACTTCACTACCTTCTTCCCGAGATGCAGAGATCAGAGCTGCTTATAACACTCAAGACATCAGTGCACTAACGTATGTTATAACAACAAAAAGGTGCCCTCTCTCTTGTCCTCAATGATCTTCCTAGTAAGACGCAACGTTTTCCTGGCTTTTTAGCCACCCCCACACATTGAGCTGATGATTTCAGAGACCTGCCAACACTGACCACAAGGTCTCATTCCTGAGCTGTAACTGTCCATTCTGAGTCGCCCCTCTTCAGCATGGCCTTGCACTGAAGCTCGCCTACCAGGTGCATGAGGTCCTTCTACAGTTCCTTGCCATGGGTGCAGCATGTGACTGACGGAAAAAAGCTTAGTATTATCTGCAAACTTGGATGTTTCACAGTTCCCTATCCTCTCCAGATCACTGAAGAAGAGATTGAATAAAGAGCATTCCAGCTCCAACCTGTGAGGAACCCTGCTCTTGACTTTTTTACATCCTCAACACAGCACCTAAGCACTACCCTTTTTTTCCTCTGATTTAACTAGCTTCCTGTTGCTAAAAGGGCCTTTCTTCCAATCCCACAACAACTGAGTTTCTTTAATAAGCTTTCATGTGGAGCCTTGTCAAAGGCTATTTGAAAATCCTGATCTGATTTTATTCACATGGTTGTCACCCGTTCTGGAATTCCAGCAGGTTAATGAAGCAGGACTTCCCTTTACAGAAGCCACACTGACGCTTTCTCAACAAGACTGTGTTCAACTATATGTCCGGTAGTAATCTCTTCCACCACCACCCCCTCTTTTTTTTTTTTAAAGGACAGACTACTGCATTCCCAGGGATGGAAGTTAGACTCAGAGGTCTGTAGTTCCCTCTGGAACCATTTTTGTGGATGGTAGTTACACAGGCAATCTGCCAGTCCACTGGCATGGTGGCCATCTATAATGATAAGTTACAGTTCTCTAATTTCACATTTGAGTTCCTTCAGAACTCCTGGATGAATTAAATCAAGTTACTAACATCTGATTTATCTACTTGGCCTCATAATTCCTGCACACTTACTTCAAATAGATGTAACACCTCTGACCTATCTGCTAAAAAGAACACATCAGATGTTGACATCTTCCTAGCATCTTCAGCAGGGAAGTCTGATGCAAAGATTCACGGAGCTACTTTTTTATTGCCTTGCAATCCCAGTGTACCTTTTTACATTGTTGTCATCATGCAAACCTACAAACTTCCTACCCGGTTTCTTTTTCACTTTATTTAACCAAAATTTTATGATCACAGTTTACGCATCTTTTGAAAGGCACTCTTCAAGTTCTCTCCAAGCCCTCTCAACTTTCCATTTACTTTTGACCTGCCATTGTTTTTGGTTTTCCTGTTCTCACTAAAGCAAGCTTAAATTTTATATGTTGACCTTCTCTCTGTGACAGCCACCTTAATTTACCCATTAAATCCTTGCAGAGGGTTTTTTAAGACTACTTTCTTTTTTGGATTTCATTTTGTTCTTTTTTTTTTTTTCCTTCAAGTTGTAGCACATATTTTGCCTGGGTTTCTAATACAGTATCTTTCTTAACAGTCTCCAATCTGCCCATAGGCTTGTTGTATTACTCCTTTTAGTGTTTGGGAGGTTTAGAGGTTTTTGGACTAGCCACATTTTTACGTGGCTCCCTTTCCAAAAAGTGAATGTCCATATTCTAGATTGAATTGGTCTGCTCCCTCCTGCTACTAATCAAACCTAATTAAAAAAGACAAAAACTTCACACCCATCTTCAGAAAGGGCAAGATCTAGGAACTATATGCCTCACCTCCAGCTCTAGGAAAGTAAGGGAGCAAATCCTCCTTGAAGCCATTTCCAGTCACATGATAGACAAGACGACAACTGAAAACAACCAGCATGGATTTACCAAGGGAAAATTTTGCTTGACCTATCTGATTGCCTTCTGTAAGAGATGCCTGGCTGTGTGAATAAAGGGAAAGCAGTCAACGGTGTACGTCTTAAATTTGGTAAGGCCTTTGAGATGGTCTCCCATCTTATTGCCATGTAGTTGGGATCTGGAATTGACAAGCTGGACTGTCAGGCTCAAAGGGCGCTCAGCTGTATGAAGTCCAACTGGCAGCTAGGTACTAACAGTTCCTGAGATCTCCTCAGGTATCTGTAGTGGAGCAACACACAGTGTACAAACAGCGGATACTGTTTAATGTCCTTATTAAAGACCTGAAAGACATGTTAGAATGCACCCTCAACAAGTTTGCAGATGGTACCAAGCTAGGAGGAGCAACTGGAGGGCTGGGCCTTCATTCAGAGAGACCTCGATAGGCTAAAAAATATGGGTGGACAGGAACCTACTGAAGTCCTACAGAACAACAAGTTGAACATGAGTCAGCAGTATGCCTTTGTGGCAAAGGGTAGCTAGATACTGGCAGTCTGGGCAAAAGTGTAGCCAGCTGGTTGAGGAAAGTGATTTTTGCCCACTATTTGGCACTTACAAGACATCTGGGGGGCTATTCTCAGTTTTGGGCTCCCCTGTACAAGAAAGACATTTTCATACTAGAGCAAGTCCAGTAGAGAGTTTCCAAGATTGTCAGGGATTGAAGCACATGATGTGACTTGGTTTGTTCAGCCCCAGAAGGAGAAAGGAAGATTTTATTGATGTCTACTTAAGGGGAGGGTATGGAAAAGACAGAGCCAGTCTCTCCAAGAGGAGTACAGTAGAAAGAATTGAGATAGCAAGGATATGAGTTGGAGCATGGGAAATTCCAACTAGATTTAAGGGGAGAAACAAAAAGGTGAAAGAAGAAAAAAAAATTTGACCATTAGGGTGGCCAGACCCTGGAACAGTTGGTGAGAGATCTTGTGGAGTCTCTATCCCTGGAGATAGTCAAAACTCAGCAAGATCCTGTGCAAGCTGCTCTAACTGATCGTGCTTTGAGCAGCAGGTTCCTTCCAACCTGCACGATATTGTGCTTCTCACTGTACTGAGGTCACTGTTACAGAATGATTCTTTCAATCATAACTTCTGAAGTAAGGTCTGTGTACCATTCAAAATGAAATTCAGAATGGTATCTTTTCTTGTGGTTTCTAAGACTGGTTATTCTAAGAAAAGTCATTTATTGCATACAAGAATTTTCTGTCTACATCTTGTCCTGACATATTGTTGCAGGCTGCATGTGGGTAGATAACATCTTCCATGACTGCAGCTTGCCCTAAATTTACAACTTGTCTAATCTAGCTTCACATTTCTTGATCACTGTCAATAACCTGATGAAAAGATCAGTAGCTCAATCTTACTACTACTTATTTACTATTAGAATATAGGATTTTTACCCAAAAACATTACTCAGTAGTCTCTTTCTCTGTAATATTTGTTCACACAAATATTATACCTAAATTATACCTATTATACCTAAATAAATCCTTCTTATACAATCCCCAGTCTCTGACCAGGCAATCCTACTCTGTTGTCTTGTAAAGTCAGTAACTTATGCTTCTTCCTCCAGGTCTCCAAGATATCTAGTGCGTCAGGATTGTCACCTGAGGCCAAAGCAGTCTAGTTCTCATCTCATTGTTTGGGCTTCTAACAATAGTGTAGAAGCACCTGTAAATTATTCCCTCATTATGTTGCAAAGTATGCTGGTCAACTAGGAGTGTAGGCAATATTTTAGAACATGCTTACCTTACTTTTTATGACTTCTCACTATCAACACCTGCTTCCTCCTACCTTTAAAAGAGCCCCTGTACTGCAGAAGTGTTATTAGTGCAAGAGGAGATGGTGACAGAAGCTAGACAGCAGGCCACATCTCATTTATGGTCTCATCTAAGAGGTTAGATTCCTTCCTACCAGCAGAACATTCTCCTTTCCCAAGATCTAAGTTCTTAGCAGCACATACAAAACATGTCTCCTATGTAGATAATCATACAGAATGGAGACACAAAATAAACTCAGTAACTTGCACTCCACTGCAGGGAGACTGCTACCTGCATTATGAGCTTCAATTTTTTTTAATTTGAGGAAGCTTACAGTGGGTGGAGCCTCTACTTTCAGCAAATTATTCTCCTCTCATCCTACCTTATTAGTTAAGTTAGCAACAGGGAGGAAAGAACTGGTATTTTGGTTTCTTTTTTTAAATCTCTGAAGTCTAAGAATCTTCAGTTCATAAATCTGTAAGTTTTGAATGCACTCAGGACAGGCACAATAAGCACTGAAAAATTTCCTAAGTATTTAAGTCATTTGAAAACAGATATTATACTGATTTTTACTCAACCTTTTCTTTCGGAAAAATAAATATAATGTAACATGACACCTTCAAGACTTATTTTCTCCAAGTACTTTATGGCAAATATAGTGTTAAAGGAAAAAAAGTGTGTCTTTGTATTATGACTGTTGCAGTCAAAGTATTTTTTCACTTTCATTCATTAGTCCTTTTATATTTCAAGGGAAAAAGCAGACCAAAAACTGCAATGTGAAGAACGACACACAGAGGAAGCAGCTCTTTCTTATCCATTTGTTCCCAAATTCAGCAGTAAAATCTGCTCTTACATATTTGAATTCTTTCTGATGTGCTACTCTAGCTAGAACCTGTAAAAAAGCATCTGTATTTGCATTACAACAAGAAATACAAATCTAATTCAGTTGCCTACAATTCACTACAGAAATATTATAGTCTGCATATTTTGTCAAAAAAGTGCATAACTAAACAGTGAGGAAGAAAGGGTGCGTTTAAGTCTTCTGGTAGAATTCTTTGCAGGGAGAATATGATTGTTACTTTTTCCAGGAGCAAGTGAATATGATCAGTTGGAAGAAGCTTCAAGAACGGGGTTAAGAAAGAAACTTTTAAAGGACAGAGCAGGGACTCTGAGGAATTTAAGGTAACTCAAGATGTCACAGAAAGTTGCTGAAGTACAATGGAACAGTGAAAGAAGAGAGTGGCAAAAGAGTAATTTGCTTTTCAACCTTTCATTTAAACCATCTTCTCCTGACTGGAAGCTACTGTTAGTTCATACTCTAATGAAATACAGAGCTAGGGTTTGAAAAACTTCGATGTATTTTCTTAAAACCATATCTGTTCAAGACAAGACAGATCTTCATCGAGACTCTGGCTGACTCAGGCTCCCATGTGCCAACCTAATACGTAAGCATTGATTTATCTTTAGCTAACTTTCCCTCCCTCTCCAAAAACTCCTTCAAATAGATCTCAAGATAAACATCTGTGTTTGTTTTTCCCCTAAACTGAGATTACCTTTAACAGACCATGTTCAGTCCACCACACTTTTAAAGGATCCATGCACAATTCTTCCTTGACAAAGCAGATAAGGTACTTGAAGAGAACTGTAACCCAGTCACATGGATTCTAGCAACATGAAATACTTCCTTTACTTACTGAGAGTGAAGGAAGGATTGCTTCTGAAATCCTTCTACTCAAAGGATCTAAAATAAGCTCTGTGGATGGTAATGTAGAATAGTAACGTACTGGAACTAGAAAGTCAGAAAAGCAGCTTCAAAGTTCAGATACTGTGAATAGGAGGCTGTAATACTATTTTAGAAGACAAAGTTAATATTTGCTGTAATTATCTTGAGCACATACTCACTGGATTTATTGCATAGCTCTTTTGCATGGTTTAGTTTCAATTAACATCAAACAATGAAAAGAAGAAATGCTTTAGGTTTTGATATTAACTGAAAGGGGATATTTTGTGCAGTGAAAATCTTGTGTTTGATTTAACAAGGGCTGAGCAAAAGGCACTGTGTTTATGGCATCTGAAAAGATCCAAGACATAAACTGATGCTGTGAGGGAACCTTTCAGGATATTTCTACAGTAGAAAAGTAGTTCCTCTGAAAAGTTTTTCTAGCAATAGATATCTATAGGCTTGAGGCATAGAAACCGAAAGAAGTCTTTGAAGATTAGTACATGCCTCCTCCATGTTTTGCCAGTAGAAATGCTGGGAGTTGAAGGTTTCTCAAGAACGGGTGATTTTGAAGATGATTTGCATTTTGCTGCACAAATTTCATGTGTTTTACAATTATGTGCAACTATAAGCTTGACTTTAAAAAAAAAAGTTTTATTTTAAAATTTTTGTACATGATGTCAACGAATTTTTCTCCTGATAAATCAGGTAGTGGTTAAATGAGGTAAAAGTAACGATAATTTTACACTGTTGATTAGCTACATCATCTTCTCTGTTTAAGGTTATGCTCCTGGTGTATTTGAGCACATCTCTTATCTTGCTTTGAAAATTCAAAGTGCAAAGGGAAGGACTTCAATTTAGCAGCTACAGGACAAGAACAGATATACAAATATATGGAAATTGTCAACTGTCTGCTTTGTAAAGTAGTAACAGAACACGGAGGAGGCTTTCAATTCACCCATTTACAGCCCCCTCCCCACCACGACAACATTCCCTTGACAAACATAGTATTTTATACTTCCCTTTTTCATATGAAGTATTTTTTTTGCTTGAGCTAACAGTACGAATATACAGCATATGAAGTTTTAGTTAACATTGCTCAAGAAAAACTTATTTTCTTCTATTTTCTGCCTTTTTTTTAATTAAAGTTGTTAAATTTTAAGGTTTATTTAAGTTTGTGTGTTGTTTTGTCAGAATCTCATAACTGATCTCACTATTGTGACTGCTGGCACATAAGTAAAAAATACCTTCTAAACATTTTAGAAAAAATAGATTTTGAGCTCCATTTGCAGAAGAGATAGAAACAGAATTTAATTAGAGATGATACTCCTGTACAGAAGGAGGAACATGGTGTAAGTACAGAAGTACTGCTGAGCAAAATATATGCAACATGATGAAAAGAAAAACCTGAACAGGTAAGGAACGAACAACATGGAAAAACTATGTAGTCCTGCAGCCGAGCTTGCTGAATCAGGAAAAACAGAAAAAAAAATAACAAGGCCAAAAGAAGAACATGGTTTAGAATACTAGACAACAAAAGCAATTAAGGTTCTAAACTGAATGCATATAGCAATGTAGAAGTCTAAAGAAAGGCTGCAGTAACCAAAACAAACAAAAAACAAAAAATATTTTATTGGAAAAAAGGCTTTGCCCTATAGATTCAAGGAAAATGGACCTTTGAACCATAATTCAAGAAGGAGTGATGTGATTTGAATAAAATAAAAATATGCAGGTCAAAAGAAAAGAATCAAACTTACCTATGAGTATAGATTGAAGACTATCAGCTCATAATGAATTCTTACCTCTGCACTTCTTCTCTTGATGAAATCAGAGGCTACTACCACATTTTAAAGTCTCTGTCGTATTTATGCTGTGCATACTACTGTTTAATTCAGCTTTTAAAGAGAAGTTCCTATGATATAATTTTAAACAATACAAACTGGACTGGACACAAACATTGTGCAAATGATTATCAAACACTGTGAAGTACACTAAGAGTTCACACAATATTGTATATTGACATGTGAAAAAGGTGAACCCTAGTAGGGGATTCAAAGTCCAGAATGCTGTAGATAAGCTTTTTAGCATTGTATCATTGAGACTTTGATTGAAAAAACTTAAAATATAAATGAAAGTTAACTGTAATTTCGGTGTGTTTTAAAAGTAATAAAAAACTGTTCAGAATGGTCTTTGAAAATTTGCATAAAACATCCTCTATCTGTACAGATGAATAACCTTGGGCAAAAGACATTCACTACTAGGAATACCTATTAGCAATCTAGATGAAAAGAAAGTAAGTAATCACCCAGTTAAACTTTATTCAATTTCATTAAATTCAAAGTCTTAACTCATATCTGCAATGGTAATACTAACCCAGCGAACAACTTTAAAAAGCTTGCAATGTTGAAACTAATTACTGCTCAACCTATATCTAGATGCAGTCTTTACAATGGTGTATTTCTATCAGTGTGGTTTTTTTACCTGAAAAAGTATAAAAACATTTTCAAAACACAGCTTTTCTGATTTGATTGGGAAAGTATTTTCAGTGGTGCTTAGTGTATAGTTAAGGTTTCTAGAGTCTTAAATAAGGCTGTATATTTGAAAAATGTTTCCTAAAAACTTGGTAAAACCACACCAACTTTACTGATAACAGAGGTTACATAACTATGAATGGTGTACATGTTTGTTGCTTCTAAATTTAAGAACAAAAGACAGTAATCCTGTAGCTATTACATGAACTGAAATTCTTACTAAAATTATGTATTCTGCTCCCATGCATATTTTTCTGCTCAGAATGACTTCATAAAGAGGGAGAAAAAAAAAAAAAGATTGGTTTTGAAGTCTGCTTGTAGGAATAATAAAATTAGTGGACCAAAAAAAGAACCCAAAGTTTAGGACTTCTTCCATAAAATGCCTTGCTCTTATTCATACTCAAAATCTTCATGTTTTCTAGCAGCTTTGCTCCTTTCAAATGATAACCCATCAGGCAGGAGAGAAGTGACTTAAAGGGCTTCAAAGCCTAGTAAGGATCACTTGGGTAAAATCTGATGTACTGATTTTTACCCTTAAGCTTAACTGAAAAAGTCTCATGACCTTGAGTTTTCTGCACACTGATTCTAAGCAAATTTGGTAAAACTTGGCTATATTTCTTCAGTATTTCTAAACAATAAACTTTTTTTTATCTGGTTCTAAAACATGGTCAAAAAAAATCAATGTGCTTCTGACAATATAACCTATTGCAAAATACTCCTTTAGGTTTTTTTTGATTGACAAGAAACATTCCAGGCCAGCAGTACTCTCAGAAATTCTAGATTACATGGGAAGGGAACAATTTTCAGCTCTTTCCTAGCCAAGAAGCAGCTAATGAGCCCTTGAATTAGCAGGAATCAGCACCCTAAATTAGCAAGGATCGACTATGGCTTTCTCAAAGGCTTCCAGGATCTGCTAATGTAGCAAATCAGCAGTAGAATCATGTTATAGTTTTACTCTGCAAGCCAATATAGATTTATTTCTAACATTCTGAGAACAGCTTCAACATTTTTTGCTTACTATCAATTACTTGATGGAAGTCTTCCTTGTAACATATACACAAAAGGTAACAAGAGGAGTAAGAAAGCGCAGAGCATCCTTTTTATGTACTAATTGTTCATTCATATCTTCCAGCTATTATTGCCACTGTCTTGGTTGGCAATACTGAAACAAGGCAGAGTAAAAAATCCAGAGAGATCAAATCTATCCACCTAATAATTTATGCTGGTACTGTGTGCATTTTTAAGGTTACTGACCCTGATGCATACCAACTGTTTCCAGTATCATACAACATTCTGAATTTTGTTTTATGGCAATATAATGCTTTTGGTTACTCCTCCTTTTATTTGGATATTTCCCTAACACTCAAGTACTCATGCTTTCGGCACCTAAAAAGAGGTAACATAAGAAAAAACTGTGCTACAGAATCAATTTTGCCAAAGGAATTACTTCTGATTTCTTTTAGATTATAGCTATGCATCAGCAAGAAATTCTCTGTAACAGTTGCTTACTTATCAAGTTACTATAATATGCGAAATGCTCATACCATCTGCATATAAGCAGGGCTTCTGCAAAACATACCTTCTTGTAGAACAAAATTTCCTAATACTCATCATTTTTAATTGTCAGCATTTCTAAAGATACCATCAGGAGCCCCCACACAGCTCCAAATCTGAGGTACATACACACATGCGCACTTGGGTCTACATGCATTAAGGAAATGGTAATTTAGAAAGATAGCCTGAACTGCAGCATAAACTTTCTCTCTGCCCTTATCAGTTTAGAGGGCTCCTTCCTGCAAGATTTGCTGACCCTAGATTACCCAACTGCCAGAGGACTGTACTCAGTTTGTTAGCATATCACCACCTCAATAGTTAATATACAACCCATAAGTCAGCCATACTTCAGCAGCAGCTTTCAGCATTCACAAGCAGGGCAACAGGAGACTCCTGCACTCCTTCGCCTGTAGATAAAAGAAGTTAAGAGACCAGGCTCATGGTAGTCTAAAAGAAACATCCAAACAAACAGTAAGACTTTTTTCCATTTGTCCCAGGGAATTTTATCTGGATAATAAAACCAAGCAGAGAATCCCTTCTCTAACAGAGCTGAACACATATGAAGGAATGGAAGGCCCACTGAGAAAAGCTACTCCTTCTCAAGGATTACAGGTCATAAGACTGCAGCAGAGTGACTCTTTAGAGAAATAAGCAGACCAGTCACAATCTCCTAATGCACTAGTGTGCTTTTGAGGCTGTGGATGGATATCAGTGGTCTAGCCTAGGAGCTGCTGCAGTCAGGGAAGCCTTTCTCCAAGTCCAAGAGGTACCTACTGCCCTTTCAATTGTTTTCCCTCAGAGCCATGGAAGATTGCTGAAGACAGAAAAGCCAAATAAAGCAGCAAACCACATGGAAAAAGACTGCTAAGTAAGCTTTGCAGACTTTTTGTCAGGGTCCTCAAAAGAGGTCAGCAGTGTTCCCATTAAGGTAACCAAAATAAGTATATTTTCAAGACATTGAGTCAAAGTAATGCCAGGGAATTTTTTCTTATCCAAAGCTTAAGTCACATATCCTAATAATCCTTGTAAGGAAAATGGGACAGAGGAAGAAGTGCTACTTTCTTCACAAGAAAGAGAAGGGTTTGGGGAAAAAGACAGCAGATCAACACAGGATGCTCTTCTAGGTACAAATAAGTGACTTGTGCTTTCTGTCCATGAGTTTTTAAAAGGGTAAAAATACAACTCAGAATAGAACACATATTCAGATTAAACATACATTTGTAAAAAGCCCATAGAGAAAATATGGGAAGCGATTGTCATAAATTAGTATGGGGAGTCTGATACATCATTATGCAAGTATTCATTTTAAACTTTCTTCTGCGAGAAACAAGCTAGATAAAAACTTTATCTGACTTTTGCATGTGAAATACTACTCTGATAGAAATTCTCCACTTTTTTGCTAAAGCGTTATGATTCAAGAACATTTGCCTGCAATAAGGGCAAAATATGCTCTTTTCATAGGTCTGTATATTTATGTGTCAACTGACAGCCTTGGGAGGTGAGAGTAAACCTTGGAGCAGGTGTTTGATCTAGACTGTATGAGAGAGCAAAAACCATTACATATGTCTGGGGATAATGCTGCCAAAAGAGTAAAGCAAAATGTACTAGCATTACTTACATTTTGGGCATGTTCAAACTATCCAGAATGATTTAGCAGAATTCCTTTACTGAAGGAAAATTGTGAGGAATTTACGCAAAAATCTTGCTGTCGTAATTAACCATGGAAATGGAATATTTGACTATAAAGATTCACTGAGCTATCTATCTTATTTCTTACATTCACTTCCTAGAAATGTCTTTATCATCCTTGTTTCCCAATTCAGTCACTTATAGGATGGATGAAAATTGCAGGAAGCAGTATCTGTTGGCACTAAGTAAAGTCTCTCTGATTTACAATCCACATTCAGGAGTGAAAAAGGATAAAAGCAACACCCCCACACCTACCCAGTGTCTGCTCACATGACAAAAAGAAGGGAACAGTGCTTTGTTGTCAAGAATGACTTCAAGATGTATTTCAAATTAATAGTCACTGAAAAAACGAAGATGTGCTAGTGACTAAGGACTAAAATAGTTTAAACATGCAGCATAACTTACACTTTGTAAAAGCATGCCTAAAATTTATATTCCAAGAAGTAATCTTTTCTTTGTTTTACTGTAGCATCAAATACAGTTGATTGATCATAAGGTGATTAAAAAAAAAAAAGTACCTTTGTGTGAATTATGCTCATCACTTCAATTTGAACCTTTTCTTTCCTTTATAACAAGGCTATAAGAACAGCTTCATACATAGGGAATAAATCACTGTTACCTCTATTTATTTTAGGAAGGACTCTGTCTGAAGGGCCAAGACCAGGGTGCCAGTGCAACCTATATACCTCAGAGGAAAAGCACATGGAGTGGGGACTCCTCTGCATGAATATCAAGAGAGTTATCTTCTCCCCAGTGCTTTTACCTTTTATGTAAACCTCATATGACCAACAGATAGAAGTTTCTATCACTTACAGATTGTTCCTGGTAAGAGGAGCTGGTTTCCAGTAATGATGTAATCCAATTTTTTAAATTATTGTTTACACTCGAATACTTTAGTTTTAGGCAAATTTGTAAGAATTCATGTTTATTCTCATGTGATTGTATTTGAAAAAAGCAAATAACAACACTACCTATAGCACGCGTTCTGAACTCATTAAAAACAAATTAAAAAAAATCCTTTTCAAAAACAGTAAGATAAGTAAGAAGTTTATATATATTTATACATTTTGCCTTTTGCAGCATAAAAGGAGCAAGCAGATTATCACAAACATCATACTGGGTCATAGTACAGGTCTGCTTAGCTCAATATTGATGTTTTTAGAACTCCAGAACTGTACACTTATGGAAAGAATTCAAGAAATGGGTAAGAAGATAGAGAGGTTGCTTTAAAATTTAAATTGTAAACATTTATTTGCAGTGTTTGAAAAAAACTCTAATGTATCCACTTCTTCGCAAAATTAAAATCTTAAAATTCCATATGATGTTGGCAAAGCTGATAAATATTTAGCACTGAGAAATAGACTTGAAAATTTGGTATTCCCCTTCCAAAATCAGCCCTATCCAAGGAAAATGGAAAGCTAGCATTATATGCTAGGTTCAGGTCTATGTTACATCAGAACAGCACTGCCCTTACTCAGATCTCCAGAAACTCCATGAAAGGTGTCCAAGAGAAACCTATATGAGCTGCTTTCCAGCAGCCCTGGATTTAGAATTTCATTACTCTCTTAGTATAGCAGCCTCACAGTTTATGTTGTTTTTTGGTGTATTAGTGAGTTACAGATTCTGGGTTCACAAGCTTTTTACCATGATCCTCCAATACGGTTTAACAAAATACATTTAGCACTTCTTTTTATATATATATATATGTGTGTGTGTGTGTGTGTGTGTGTATACATATGTATACATATATGTGTATGTATGTATGGTTGCATAAGAATGTTATGTAGCTTGATAAATCAGAATCATGTCAGGAAATGCATACCCCATTTCCACTTAAGTGGTAAAGAGCCTTTGTCTGGGCAACAGAGAAAAGAAAAAGGCAGCATTCTCATAGGCAATGTGCTTACCAACAGTACAATATTTCTTTTCTGTAACACTCAGATAATCTGCAGAAATTGCTGTGACTCAACAGCAATGCAGACAACATATTTCTGCAAGTAACACATAGAGGAAGCTAACTTAGAGTGCTCCCTTGTCTCCAACGCCTTACAGCTTTTGCTTTCTCTGGTAATGCCACAGTTTTATTATTAATGAAACTTTCTTTTCCTGCATATGTATTATGATAGAATGTTTATGACAAGATTGCTTATTTTCAGTTTGATATAGCCTCATCAGATATGAAAAGGCACTGAAGCACCACAGGCTGTTGGAGACTTAATACTACTACCTAGATTTCAAACAAAGAGCGGCAGATCAGGAAAGTCTGATTAAATAAGGAAAAACACCAATATAAATAATATCCAAAAACACAGTAAGCCCCCAAATTTGTCTGATAGCTAGGACTTCAGTAATTAAAAGATCTGGTGGATACCAGTAACAAAAGTTTTAGAGAAAGGCTTAACAAATCAAGGTCACTAATCTCATCAGCCCTGCCAGACCACTCCTATAAGAAAATAACATATTTGGTTCAGTTAGCTGATACAGTATCTTGTGAGAGAATACCTGGTAGCTTGCTTAGAAAACAGAAAATAATTCTCTTAACAGAATGAGGCCATGTGAGTTAATTAGGTAAAAAGCCACTAAATGACTTCATCTTGCATTTAGGGTTTTAATTTTGGTCTTTCAAAAATGTCTATTAAAAATCTCCCCTTTAGTACAACTCACACTGCTGTTTTCTGGTATTTCCAATTATTTTTGGTGGTTTTAGTCAACAACTGCACTGTTTTAAGTTCTTACACTTAAGCTTGAACTGAAGAAAAAAAAGCAGAGACACTGCTTCATTCTATTGTTCTATCATCTCCACGAAGCAATGTTAAGTCTAGCCAGTGGGTACTCATCTTTGTCAAAACTTCAAAAGATCAATTGCAGAATTTCCATTCTAATTGTTTTCAGTAGGAGGAAAGGTACTATTTTACAACTAGCAATCTTTTTATCCATTTGAAACTTCTTGAAATACTTAATAATTTTAGTTAGCAATACTATGTTATAAAACCAAATATAGCTAAGCAGAAAGTAACCGTATAACCAGAAGTCCTGAGCTATTAGAGTTAAGTATTTGCAGTAAGAAGCCTGCTATGCTCCAGTGCTCCTAAGACTAAAAACAAAAATGAAGATTCCTTTCCAGAGGTGCTACATATGTCAGAGGGGCTATACTCTGTAGATGACACTTTTTAACATTGATGTAGCATGAATGCCCTTTGTTTCCCCACTAATTTCGGTACACAACTTTGTCGGAGGACGCAGGAGGGGGAGGCGGACCCGGAGTAACGACGGAGTCTCAGTATGAGTATGATCGTTCTCCCTTTATTAGAGTTTACACAAAGTATATATATGGATAAGCAATACGCATGCGCTAGCAATAGTTACATGCTTGGCTACAGTTTCTGTCCACGCGCATAAAGCGGATATATGATTGGTGCAAGGTTGCTGTCCACGAGGAGGGGTCCACTTTCATATATGGAACCTAGTTCCGTCCAGACTTGTTTACCAGTTTCGTGAATACCTTCTTTTGTAGTGCTCAAGGCCGCTATAAGGCCGCTTTCAGGCTCGCTTGCCTTGGCCTAGATTCCTTCCTCTACCCTGAAGACGGGATTGCTCATCCCAATCAGATCATGCCCTCTCTCGCTTAACCATTCCCCTAACCATTCCTCCATCACAACTTAACTGTCCAGCTGGACAAAGAAAAAATTACTCTAGTAGTTGGACACTATGCACAACAAAATGGAGTTTTAAGCTAAAAGTCTCCAGTTACCAGGCATTTCCTGTTTAGCTAAAGAGACTGTCAAGATGATCCAAAATGCATTTTTTTCAGCAGGTTTCCTAAAAAAATGCATATTCAAGAAGCAGATGAACTAATAAAGTCAGTTTGTTAGAGTGTCTTAACTGGCACTATTTCAGAATAGCAACTTTATCTTTCCACCACCATCCACATTCTGACAGCCAAGAATGCAAGAGGCATAAGTGCTGCTGCTAGCTCTGAGTTAAGCTCCTGCCACCTCGCTGGCTAGCTACCAGCACAAAGAATATACAAGTGCTCTTCTGACTCCATGAAGAATACGGAAAGCAGAAATCAATCTTGTAACAGTCCTGTCTTCCTAAGAAAGCAAAGCTAATAAACTTTTAATAAATGGCTGCTATAGCATAGAAAGAGTGCTAGTTACCTTGCAATGATTCCAACACGATGCTTCAGCACTCCAGAGCCCACTTCCACACAGCACAGCACATAAAGGTGATCAGAAGAAAGAAAGAATACCAAAGCTTCTTCAATTAAGTGGCTAGGACGTGGCTGCCCTTTTCACTTTATACACATTCCCTCCTTACCAGAAGCTGCATATGAGCACACCACATGGACAAAAAATTTCCAGTTAGTTTTGAGGATACTGAGTACATATCTTAGATTAGAGACTATACTATGTCAAAGAGTTCAGTGTTGCTGATGTCAGCTACAAGATCTCCTACAAAGCAATTCAGAAGAAAAGACATAAAACTGTAAAGCTCCCACAGCAGTTTATATATACTCAAACACGTCTTTCCAAAGTCTGTACACAATGGGTTAGGGGAAAGAATGTATCTATTTAGACTCCAGCCAACAAGGAAATGGAATTTACTATGGAAATACCAAAGCAGTTTAACTAACTCACAACCCAGCAACAGTTTAATTGTGACAGTACAGACATGCCACATACTAATTTAGCCTGAATTTCAGCAAAATTCAAACAACGTAGATAAAAAAGCTGGAGCTGCCTAATGTTTAGAGAAAATCTCTACTACAAAACAATATGTATGAACATAATAACAAGGATTAAAATTAGTCTAGCCAAAACTGTTTGAGAGCTATACTAGAGTTTTTATACATATGTATTAAGATGTTTTGCCAATATTCATTGAAAACTTTCCAGTTCTATGAAGCTGCAAGATGCTGAATCTTAGAACACTGCTGTTACATAGTTGAATTTAAGAGATTTCAAAATTTTTATGTTATTAGACAATAGTCTTGCATGATTTCAGCAGTTCCATGTAACTCAGATAAAAACTTATTTTTGTACAGCAAGGTTTGCCATTATCTTGATTAAAGTTTTAACTGTTATTTGAATACTATTCTGTTTTTCTGTTTGCTTAAGGGGAAGAAAAACTGACCAAGTCCCATGTTTTTCTTGACGCAGAACCTGAATACCAATATAACAGATACTTCAGTAGCTCGAGGTATGTGATACTTGAAAGGAAATGACTGCAACATGGTACAGGTATCACAATTTCATAGAGAAAATGACCCAAACAAGATCAGAAAAAGGACATGCTAGCAGAGCTGTGGAATTGTTTTCATTTGGCCATTAGCTTTAATAAAACTTTGAAGAATTCTTAGTGAATTTAGTTGAACTATCTTTTTTTGTTTCTCTGTAACTCTTCAATTTTGGCATAAGTTTAGCAGGCAGCTGCTAATTCTAAACTGCTAGGATTTCTTCAGACAGAGTTCTGGGAGCTTAAGAGCTAGACTATTTTCTTAGATAATGGTCTAGATCTCAAAGTGAACTTTAATCTTACACACTTTTGTTTGTTTTCTAATTCCAAAGAATGAAAAAATTGAGACTCTATAAATAATAAAACTAGAAATGTAGCTTTCAATCCACATCAGCTACACAGTGATGCTTGGAATATAATTAGATATTCTTTGTGAAATAGTGGGGAAGAGGCTTAATAAAGAAGTCAGATAAAACTGCTTTTTTTCAGGTAAAACTATCATTAAAAGCAGTTTCCATACAGTTAGAATAATTGTTCTGTAATAGTCTCAGTATAAAGATAAATCACAGTAATAGTAAAAAAAATCCTCTTCCCTCCAAGGAATACCAGGAAATATTCCAGAGCAATATATGCATAAAGAAGTGACCACAAATTGAACAATCATAGTTTATTGATTATTAGATTTTACTAATCCAGTAACTGATTGTAACATTATTGAAACATTTTTGCAGGCACAAATGGCTCAAATTTATATATCATGTCAAGACTGGGGAAAATACAGGGTGTGGCTTTGAAATATACTCCATTATTAACTACAAAGTAATGCAACACATACTATTCTTTACTGAATACACAGAAAAACCATGGACCCTGACATGCTGAGTTTACACAGAGAATGAAGACACTATCTTAGAATAAAAGACTGAGATTTGAGATTAGATTACATACATAGAGACTATGGTGATACAGTATCAGCAAAAGAAGTTTCATAGAAAAAAAAATGCCTCATACTGCAGACTTAAGAGTGGTAAACCCCCCCCCACATTCTGCAGCAACATTCTCCAAAAGTCGACTCAGATCTCAAGCACTTTGAACTCTGTGAAAACAGAGAATTCATATATTTTCAAAAACAGGTGCTTAACTTCAAGCCCATAAACCATACTTGTCTATCACTGTTAGCTTCCAGTCTGAAACATGCACAGTGTGTAACAGCTTACATGAAAGTCTAAAAAAAATCCTTGCTTATAGTGGGGAAAAAAAACTTTATAAAGTAAGGGCCTGACACAAAGCACTGGGCAGTCTTTGCACTAACTTAACAGGATTTGAAATTAGGCACTACAAAGACAAGCAACTTTTCCAAGGAACTTTTGTTTTTCCTGACTTATAAATAGATTTCATGACTTACAAACTGATTGTTTAGAGTATGCTAATATTGCTAATGACTTACTTTAAGAGCCTGGGACATGCATCAAAGGGCTTTCCTGTCTTTTACTGCTTGTATTTTATTGCACTATCCATCTATTTCTAGATCAATATATGTGCAAATTAAAGGCTTGTTTAGTTGGAAGGGGCAAAGAAAGAAAGGATATCTTCCTTAGAGTTACAATAAAGAAAGAAACAACAACAAATAATTTTGTTTTCTTAATATTCATTGTCTGGACTATTCAAACACAGAAGGTACATACATCTAAAGTTAAAACAGACTTAAAACAAAAGAAAATCCTTACACATACACTCATGTTTAAGAGTTGCTTAGCAGGTTTGGCTTATACCTGCTCTTAATCTATTTCAGCTAAAAATCAGTACAGTCTACCAAATTAAATGGGTCCACACAAGCTATGGGCTAAACTGATTTGCCTACATTGTTTTTAAAATCACACTTTTAAGAAATTGGCACTACTCTGAAGATCCCGTCCTTTATCCACAGAGCTAAAGAGGGAATGTATGTAGTAATGACTATCTCAAAAAAAATCAAGTGCAGATATTTAAATGCTCACTTGCTTCAATGAATCAAGACATCATTAGACGCAGACATTGAAGACAGACATGCAGAACACAGGCGCTATTGTTTCCTTACTTACTTCAACTAAAAATAAGCTAGATTGCCAATAAGAAGTAAAAAGCACTTAATCCCACATAAGTTCATCTTAATGACCATAAGAGCAAACTGGCTTCTTACTGAGAAACAGAGAGAATTAAAAGAACTCATTTTGACTTAAATATTCTAAATTTGAAAGAGCTCAACTATCTCCTTCACCACAACTGTGGCTAGTCAAGGCCACTGATCTGGAATGTACCAGGCAAAAGAGGGTTCCCCATAGAGGTGATGCTACGCAGGAGCCCGCTAGCCTCTAGAAAAACAGTTCAACCATATTGACCTTCAGGGCATCCACAATATATAAGCAAACTCTGTTTCCTAGCTTTGTGTGAAAAAAAGAGGTTTAGTGCAAGATTTTCAGTATATTATTTTTCCCAAGTTACTGTTGCCTGCAGTGCATGTGTTGATTAGCGATGGAAGGAGTATCACAACAGCAATCACATATACAGCAAGAGAAGTGTCCTTTCCTATGTAAAAATCAAAATAAAAGTAGTACGTATAATGATGTCTTGTGCTACTTTCAAAACAACATGGGAAAAGTTGTAATGATGAAGTGACAAGGACAGGCACACAATTGTAACTAGTCTGTATAAGAATACTCCATGCAACACAACTACTGGCAATACTGTATGTAGGATGCTGAAAAAGGTTATGGGCAACACAAGGACTTACATACTATGAAACATTTTGCTGCTGTTGAAATTCTGTGATAGCAACCTTCATGGTATGTCCACAAAATTGGTTTGCACTGTGACCCATTGGGAAAACACATATTCTTTAATGCTGACAAAAAGATACTCAAAGTCTGAACAGAAGTTTCTACAATGTCTTGATTCTTAAACAACAAAAAAAAAGACTTACAGAAAGCATTAAATAGTTGCAAAGGGCTAATTATACCATACTAACTTCCTTTTGTCTAGTATAAAAGGACGTTTTCTTACTTTGCCTGGCTGAGTATAATAGCCTATGAATTACGAGATCAAAGACGCAAACTGTATGTTTTCTAAAGTAAGAGCTTCCTTCACCAAGTTTTACACTTACTACAGCTAAAAGAGCTGTGTGAAGGGATCAGCACTAAACCCAAAGGACAGGCTGTGCACAGCAAGAAAGAGAGCAACTCCCTCGTGCTTTTGCAGGTCACTACCAAGGACCATGTTAGCAGATCCACACCAGACCCTTAACAGGCAGCTCTGCTGCTACCAGTAATTAGCTTGGACAGCTCTGGCTCCAGGAGTAGCAGCAAGGCTACACCATAATGAGCTCAGCTGGGATTAGCAGGACAGGGCAGGGAACCAAGAGAGCTGAGGCATTCTGCATTGCGTATGTATCACAGAGATCAAACAAGGATGGCTGGCTAGGTTATCCCCTTACCACCTCATTCCAAAAATGAAGCACGGCAGTGTGTAAAATACAGGCTAATGAAGAGCGACACCTCCAACAGATGAGAGCCACATTAATTAACACAATCCCCAGATCATGGAATACAGTTGCTGTTAGTGCTAGCAAACTTTAACTTGTCACTGATTTAAGAGGAAAAAAAAAAAAAGGGCTGATGTTTTCCTTTCTGCTCGTGGTAGAAGATGGTTTAATCTTGGAATTTTGCAAGGAATTCCTCCTGCATGGCCTCCAAGGCACAACCTTCAGAAAAAATTGTTTAAATAAATACTCTTTAAGAAACAAACTCACTTTTCAATCAATAGCTTTTTGTGCTCCCTTCTGAAATAAGCCAATTCATTACACACAGCATCAGAATCCTCTTGACAAAGCTGACGGGGGTCTGCACACTGGTGTCTGCTTTTACTGCTTTCAGTCCTGTTTATAAGTGAAAACAGATTGTTTCTTTATAAATATCTACATGTTTTCAGACCATGAGAATGAAAATATACTTCCTCTCGGAAAATAGATCTATAATTGTTGCATATACTAGATGTAAGCCTTGTATGCTTAACAGAGGTACACATTTCTTAATGACTTAAAATGTAGTATTATAAAAAAAGTCCAATTAAGTAGTTTCAGACAGAATTCCTGCTAGTAAGGCAGCAGGGCTCTCAACTGACATGTGGCAGAGCAGTATCTCCCTCATTCATTCTGTCAACATCCTTCATAATACTGATATGAGAAAGCAGAAGGTGAAAGCATAACACAATGTCTTGCAAGAAAATTGAGAGCCACCAGCTCACCTTGTACCTCTGCAAACCAATGTGGAAGCCACATTAATGCACATTCTACATCAAACTGTGTATCCACTGTCTAATAAAAGAATAAGGTATCTATGGATAGATGATGCATCAGGAAAAGATATACTGAATTTAAAAGCACAGATGAAAATGAAAATATTTCACAAGTTTTATTTCAGAAGACTATATTTAATATGCTTTAATAAAATGAAAGATTATAAAAAGTGTTCCTTTACAAAATTAATTTCAATCTCCCTGCAGTTTAAATTCCTACTGACCATAGAAATAAACTACCAGAGAATCTGTTAAGCTCAGAAGGTCCCATCATCTTTGCAGTCACGTATATTTGGAAGCTGTATGCACACTGACAGGTGGATTAGGTCCCATCAGCTGCCATCGAGACAACAGACTCCAATCTATGAAGAACCAGGGAAAGTGGGGTCTTCCACCTCTTACATAGGATCAGAAATGCCACGTAAGTACCTGAAACTGAGTTCTTAAGGAACAAATTACATTACACCAGCAATAAGAAGTTTTTTGAGATGCCAGAACAACAGTTTAAGGTATAACAACTTAAAGACTGATTTTCTTCAAGTCTTGTCTACTTTCCTTTGTTAGCATATTAAAAAAGGAAAATAAAACCCTTTGGTGATAGACAAAAAGATTGAAGGTTATATCCAGCTCTTTTCTGATGACAAAAATCATCAAAAACCTCTGACTTTTAGCTCTTCACATTAAATACTGGTGAAGAAATTAATTACTATGAATTAACAAATAAAACTTTTAAGATTACACTTTTCCCAGTACCTACTTTGCCCAAATATGTTCCTATCTGGACATAAGCTGGTCTCATTAATTTTCAATAGAAACAGAAGTTCCCTTTTTAACTACTGCTTCACTGTATATCAAGTTTGAACTTAACCATCTTCTTCTGGGTTGATCTTTTTTTTTTTTTTTTTTTTTTTAATCTTTTTGCCTTGGCCTCTCTGCGGACTACAAATGCTTCCTTAGACATTGAATTAAGTCATTTCACTTGATAAGGAACTGTCATCCACTAGGTTTCAGTCATTTCCAGCTTGCACTGAATTTAAAATAGTGAGCTGGAAGATAAAATTCTAGATGTTATTCCTAAATAAACCCAGCTTCTTCTTTAGCCATTTAAACAACTCTGCCAGTTATTTATGCTTTGATATTTCAAAAATCTTCCTGCACTACCAAAATATGTCGTGAATTTGTAACTTACTGTACATCCAGACTTTTTTCTTTTTAAAAGACAAACTTAAAAAAAAAAAAAAAAAGCCAAAGTACTATATAGGAATACACACCTACTCAAATAGGCCAAAAAGTTACTCACGTATAACCCACTACACCATCCTTTACATCACCTTGGGCACTATGAATGGCTATCAATTTTTGCATTGATTTCTAGGACTCTTTTTTGGTCAGAAAAATATTAGAACAGTCTGTGTCAAGATGAATCAGGCTATTAATGTTGCTCTAATTACAAAAAGAACTATTTTTAGAAAAAACATATACGCATATTCTGAACCGTAGGTACTAACTGAAGTCCTAGTAAAGCCATCAGGACTTAAGAATCTGTTCAAATTACTTTCTTGGAATAGAGTCTAAACAACTCCACCTCAACAGTGTCTGATAAGTGAAGTGATAAGAAATTTCTTCACTTCTCCAGATGTGTCTATTTACCAAAAATCCTAACTCTCTGTTCAGGATGTCAGAAAAGAATTTTTGCATAAAATTTTCACTAATTTATATAGATTTTAAGTGAGAATTATATACATAGAATATTCATGATTAAAATTCCAGTGTGGTAGAGTTCTGATATTCTTTCTTTTTTCATTCATGAAGATATATTACTGTCATATTTCTGTAGAATAATCAGGAATAATCGATTTTATAACCATTTAACAGATGAAAATACCCTGCTTTTTATGCACATGCTCTTTTTTCCCCTATTAAAAAGGGATTTTAGGATTAGCTTCAGCTAATGTTTGAATCTGTAAATGTTCACACAAATGCTATTATTTCTTTATCATTTAATAAATACATATATTTCAAAAACTGTTTGAAACATAAGAAGCTATTGTTCCATTATAGAAAACTGAAAACATACACAGCCAACAAATTAATCAGCTGGGGAATTACACAGGCATAATAAGCAGCCATAGCAGACCTTTGTCCAGTACTCAAGCTCAAAACGGGATCCTAAATAAAATAAGTTAAGATGTCAGCTCAGTACATTTTACTCTTGGTTTCGGCTCTAAATTTTCTTATATAGAGGTATGCCATGTATTCTGCTTTTACACAGGATAAAGTCTTGATCATCACAAAACAGCTCCTTCATTTAAATAAAATTCTGTTTTGAATACCTATATAATACTTTTGTTCACATTTCTTGTGTAAGGGAAATGTTTTTAAATGAGCTATGTAACTTACCTGCTATCGCCCTCTTCCCACTGCTTTAATTGCTCTTTTAGTGCTCTGTAGTTGGTCTGTAACATCTGCAGTCTCTCTTTGCGTTTTTCATGGGCTGTTCTTAGCTCATCAGTTTCTCGAGTCTGTGTAGCACCAAAAAAACCCCAAAATTAGAGTTGGGTAAAATGTAAGAGACTTTCACACAAAACTCATGAAACTAAAGTTCCATTTAAGTAACTATTAAGAGTTTCAAAAATTTAGATAAAAAAGATCTAGAATCAGTCTCTGAGGTCAAATGCAGATTTATTTTTTCTCATTACTACTTTTAAGTGAATTTGGCAAAATATTTTTTTCATGCTGCTGAGAGGTTTTAAAAAAATTTACTATCAAAATGTTAGTGTTTATCTTGTGAATGCATTGACTTAATATACCTAAAAATATATACACTGAAAAGGAGTTGTTGGTACTGTCTTTTCCTCTAAACTACTCTTCTTTTTGCATGGAAGGCTAATTTCTGTATTTCTGAGGAAAACATTGTCAGCACTGAAATTGACATCACAAATCTCAAGAATTGAAATGATACAAAGATTCCCCCATTTATTTATTTATTACACATACATATATAAATCTTGAAACACTCAGACTTTGGCCTCTAGCACATTGTTATGTAACAAGCAAGAAAGAAAAAGAAATTTTGCAATAGCTTTTATATGAATCATTAAAAAAGCATTACTTTTATAGAGAATTAAAAATAAGAGATATGCACTGATTTATGTTACAGGATAACAATGTGCAAGTTAAAAAAATTTTTTATAAACAACAATACTGTGCTTTGAAAAAATAAACATTAAGAAAAGGACATTCCACAGTATGAAGTAAGCTAAATTCTGGCATAGTGTAGTAAAGAATTAATCAAATATTATCCTGCAGGAAAATTTGCTCTTTATGCTGCATTTTCAATTCAATGGGAGCTCTGCTTGTGGGGTGACTGCAGAACACGTTTCTTAATCTCTATGTAAATCACAATACTTTATTTGCATGCATTTACTGTTTATATGTAAGGAGGGCTTTCAGCATTTGCCATTAAATAAGATACACCAATAGTCAGAGCTGTAAGTAGTAAAAGTTAAATCCAACCATAAACACATGACAAGCCTTTATACAGACTGTTAGTTACACTATACTTAGTCTAAGCTTGTCTTCCAAATAGTAGCCCAACTTTCGTGACACACAAACAAAGCTGAAAGAAACCAACTAAAATTTCAGATGCTGTACGATATATAAAATAAGAATTTTTCTGGAAGTGACACACAAAGACAATTTAGGAATATAAAAGGTCCCAAAGTGACCTTATCAGTAAATACTTTTCTAAGTTTTCTGAACCAATCACTAAATCAAATAAATCTGTAAGTTTATCTGTCCCTTCGAACCATTTAAAAAATACCTTTGTCTAGTTTTAAGTAGTTTATGTAAACAGCACAATATTAAAACCAATTACACGAAGAGCAAGCTTCAGATTAATTTATGGCAAAGGACATACAGACTATGATTAAGTTTTGTGTGGCAGTGCAAGAGGAAATTGTGACAGTGTAGATGTGGAGTTTTGAAGTCATTTTCATGAAATCATTATTCCAAAATTGCTTGATACTGCTACTGAAACTTGATCAAGACTGGCAAGATACTGGAAACTTATGTCTGTCTTCAGTATAAATCCTCAGAAGTTTATTAGTGTCAATGCCCTTACAAAGGTGCAAGCAAGTGCAGAATTTGGCTTTTCCCATTTATGAACTCATGTTTTTCATTATCGCTTACCAGTTCCATCACCCATTCCACTACAGTTATTACAGCTTATTTCTGTTTTAAAAGAAACAGAAAATAGGCAACTGTCCTAATCACTCTCTTTTACTGGAGTATTAAGCACTTAAGAACTCTCAATTTACTCTGTTATTTCTAGAATCTCAGTTCTGTTTCTCTGTGATTGGATTATGTTCTATTTTTCTAATCATTAAGCTGTCTTGTATATAGTTTTCTATATATTGACAGAAATGGGACAGAACAATCTTCTCTAGCGGTGCTGGATCTCCAGGTAGCCAGTCTTATTCTATAGTAATTCCTGTGAGATCATTAAAGGCAGCGTCCAAACTGTGGGAGGAGGAACCCCACTGCCTATGAAAAAAAAAAAAAAGTTATTTTGTTATTTGCAGGGAAGCTCAGCCAAGCCAAAAACCAAAAAAATGATTCTAATCACTATTTCAAAATTCGGCTGAATTGAACTGTAACAACTTCTGTCACAGCAAAAGTTGAACTAAAACAGAACTGAAAAAAAATACTAGTTCAATTCCTTGACTACTGCTGTTTGGGCTGATAGGAAGTGAGGAATCTTACACATATTAAAAAAAAAAAAATTGTTTTCCACAAAGCCGTAAGATTAACATATTTTCAGCATCTGAATGCCCTACAGAGAACAGGACCATCTAAGGAATCTAAATTAAGTGTAACAGTTACATAAACAAGTATTCTTCTCTGATATAAATAAATATTAAGGTAGCCCTAAAGACTGAACTACACATTTTGGTTCTAATTCTCTCAAAAATTTTAGACCTTTAAACAAAAAGGATGAGAAAATGCAAACGGAAGAAATCCTATTGCTCTTGGTAACTAACCTTCTGGTAAAAGCCAGGAACATCTCCTCTAGACTGTGCCAAGGATCATAGTTCTAGGCATATAATATGGGGCAAAAGAACATGTTCATAGTTTGTATCAAATATCCAACTTTCAGAGACCAAACTCCTACCCACTTCTTAAAGACAAATAATGGATTGATATACTTACGCTGGGATGTACCAGCTTGATAGTCAAAAATCCACGTTCAAAATCCATGAAATACACTATTTACTTTGACATTCACTTGCCTAAACAAGGGAGCAATGAGCTCTGTTACTTTTTCAGCAGGTCCTAGACTGCAGAAATGTAGCAGATTTTGTATCAAAAGCTGTTGACCTTCTGAAGTTAAGAATATACACCTTTACCCTGTCTATATTAGTGATCAAGGCAGTAACAGCTAAATTCCTTAGCCAGAAATGAGTAACCCAAGGAAAACTGGGAAAAACCCTAGGAATAGAACTTTGCCCTTTTCTGTTACTTTGTAATGCTGACTGGGATATGAACATTTCCTGTAGCTCAAAGAACCAATAAATAAAGCTATTCTGCTTATCATTTTTTAAAATTGTTACCAATTATCAGAAGGGCGATAGATAAAGTCACAACTTTATCTTCAGGATATGCATAATCAGTATGTTCTTTAACAGATGATTGTTCAATTTTTCTGTAAGCCTATTTCAGGCAATCCATACAGTCAACGCTTTGCTTGAGGGGGCAATAATGAAAGAGCCAGTTTTGACAATATTGAGCATGTTCACTGTCCTCTGTAGAAAGTAATGCCTGAGATGAGAGTAATGTGAAGAAATCACACAATAACAATGGAACTATTCTGATATTACTGTTATGACAGGTCAATTCAGTGTCATGTTGGCAGTGGCATCATTGAATTCTGAATGTAGTGCCACAACAGTGTTTTAATACGTTGACTTGGGTCTGCATAGCTTCTTTTCAATTAAAGCACTTTGCCAGGGAGGTCAGCTAGGTTTCCTAGAGATGGAGGAGCTCATATATTCATTTTCAAGGGGAGATATACTTCGCCTTTAAAGATATGGATTACAGCATATTGCTGAGCACAGATAAAGACTGGAGGTGCAGACACAAGAGTTAGTGGAGATCCCATACTTGCACTGTAACAAACATGCACAGGTTTCAAATTATGCTTCAAGCTGAAACAGAAGGAATGCCAAAGGCAGTATGCCAAACAGTAGAAACTACTATAACTGACCTGTGTTATGAAGTCATAAACAGAATAACAATACTCTCTTTTCTATATCAGCTTAGAAATTCAGAGTGCTTTTCTTCACTCCTCTTTCCAGAAGAAACCACAAAGAAATGCAGAACTTTGTTTCACTTAAGACAACAACATATGAGCTCACGTGAGCTTATGCTGCCAAAGGCAGAGCAGCTGTATTCCACAGTGCCAGAACAGTCTGCAGGATCAGAGTCAGGGAGGCCAACGAAAATACATGTATGTCTTAGGGTAACAAAGAGTACAGCTCTCAAGTACAACTGCTAGGACATGCCTTCGGTCTCTCTGATGAAAACAAAAAACCTTTCACAAAATTTTGACTACCAAACAGGAACAAGATGGCCTGGGGGACTGAACCTGAAGTCTGTATCATGTGTCTTGTTCATATACTATGTGTGTTAAGAAAACTTATCAAATTTTCCCACATATACAGGGTGATGAATTTGTGCATTTGTGCTAAAATAAAATTCCCACACACAAAGAAAATCTAATCACATTTTTTCTAAAATTGACCCATCTCATAAGAGTATACTTTTGCATGAAGCAGGAACTCAAGACTACAGTTCATAGGGCTAGCTGTATTTTCTCACTCACTCACCTGAAATTTATCACAGCATGTTCAGCGAAACCAGCTCTGCTTTGAGTTACATACACTGAAAATACCCTACAAATTCCATACCACTGGACAATCACAGGCAGCAGAAGCATCAAATACTTACAGTACTTCATAGAAAGGACATAAATCCCTTGAAAGGGTATGCTTTGGATGTCAATTTGAAAATATTTGTGGAGAAAAAAAACAAGAGGAGAGTATGGATTGTAAATGTTTAATAAAATAGGACTCAAACAGGGTTTGGGTTTTCTTTGATTGCTTTAAGAATGCATATGGAAATGGAATTTGAATCCAACAGAGCATTCAAAAGGTATTCAAGGTCTTTTTTAAGTAAAACAAGCAAACAAAAACAAAAAAGAAGCATCTATAAAATGGGGACAAAACGAGCAACTGTAATACACGCTCAATGATGCTTTCCTACCAAGGTATTTCTTTTAAATAGTATTTGTTAGAACAACTTCTTCTGAGGCATAACTTTTAAGAATACAGGGTGTAATGCATGTTCCAAGCAATTGACTTGGGTATTTTAAAATGTTGAACTAACTGTATAATTAAAATTTTTCTTTGTACTTTCTGCTTAATTTTATTTCTACGTATATGAATACATAAATTTCTCAAATTATACATTCTCAGATACAAATTTTTAAAATATATTTAACGAGTATGTGCTATTGATGAAATAGCTTGAAATTTGGGCTTTCCTAGGACTGCTGGAATGTCAACACAAGATTCTCTGCAGTAAGGAAAAAAAGACAAACTGATGGAGAGTATTCTTTTATGCTAACACACTTACAGTCCATAACAATATGTGCATTCTGCATTTTTTAAATGCCTGTTTGTTTTGGTATATCTTTATCTATGTAAGCTTGTAGCTGGAGGGTTTTTTGTTTTGTTTTGTTTTTTGTTTTTTTTTTTTTTAAATGTTCACCTTTAGCTGTAGTGTCTTCTCTAAGTTTTCAATCTTCCTTTCAGCTATTTTAAGCTTCTTTAGCTCCTCTGACTCTCTAAAAGAGCTCTTTGGGGACAGAGACCTTGAACGTTTCACAGGTGGTTCCTGGAGAATAAAACAAGGACATGGTTGAACTAGTTGGAACACTGGATTATGAAAGACATGCAGAATTAAAGAAGAAGTAATTTTGAATACTAATAATGAATTATAAAAAAAAAAAAATCTGCATGGAATACCAGAGAAATAACAAGCAGAATTACCACAGTGCTACCACTAAAGGTTTCTCTGTGACTCGTTAATGAGAATATTCATTTACATTTACATTGTTTCTTTCAGAATAATGATGTCCCATTAGGGAAGACTAAAGGGTTATAGACTCAGAAATGCAAGAAACCTCATTACAAAGGAGGGGATAGAGGCTGGTCTAATTGCTCTATAAGGGTCCAAGGTTACACTTGATAGGACAACCAGAAACAAGAGGGAAAGGATTTTTTTCCCTTTGAAATAGTTTAACACACTGTGAAGTTGAAGGAACAATATGCTTGAGGAATATAAATACAACAGACAGTAGATCTTATACTATAATGACCATATGGTCATTAACTATAATGTGACTAACTAGAGACAAGAATATGTGTTTATATTATGTACAGCTTCATATAGCAATCTGGAGAAAGAATATGTGAAAGTAACGTTTAAACTGGGCAGCTTTCTTGTTCATTCTATGTCATATGGCCTTATGGCAAAGAAAGACAGACCTCATGAAATTAGTCTTTCTGATTTTTTTAATAACTTTGGTTAAGGATAGAGAAATACTAATGCATACATAACACCTGCAAGGCAAAATATAAAATGCCATTTAATAAATTCAAACTAAAACTTAAAATTGTGATTACTGTTATTAGAGCCTACCATTTTCACTGTAAAATAACTGATTTACAACAACAGGAGTTCAGGATAAAGTCTTCTTGAATATTATGTATTTGTACACTTCTGCTATTCCATTAAATTAATCTTAAAGAGAATCTTAATTAGAAACTGGCATTTTTTGATCATCACCTTTCAGCATTAAACATTATAAAACACTGTAGTCCATGCTTCAACTTTAAATTGAACAGGTTTCCAAAAAGGAGAAAATAAAAAATGTCATGCTCTACATATTTAAGAATCTAAATATTGCTAAGATAATTTTTTTTATTTCAGAAATTTGCTTTCATGAGAAGAAAAAAAATGTACAAAGTTTGGAGAGAGTTTTACAACAATATATGTCCATTGACATTCAGATTCTATTCATTTTTATATTCCTGTTAGTTCCTTTATATAAAAGAAGAAAATAGAAGACAGTTTTAAGGAACATCTACAACAGTATTTCCAAAGTTTTTTTTTTTTTTTTTTTTTTTTTTTTAACAGTTTAGTATCGTACTGCCTAAAAGAAGATCTCCCTGAAACAGCAAGGTCACTAATTTCTGTTTCTAATAATTTCGATTGAGATACCCAGAAGTTAACTTTAGTTACTAGATACTGATATTAATAGAAAAGCATTTAGTGCACAAAACCAGGTTCCCTTCAGTTGTCTGGAGCCAAACACCCCAAAATCAAAGTATGAAAAAATTTCAGTCACCCTCAAAATCTCAAATTTCTTGAATAAAGTGAATACTTTAAATAAAATTTGTTATCTTCCAGATTTCATAATTATTGCATACCCCACGCATTTTCCCTAAGAATACAGGGTGTACTACTTTTCTAGAAACAGTAAATTAACTCCTGGTTAAACTTCATTTATGTATAGGGAAGACTTGGAAAATACACAATTTCTCTGAAATCAAGGTCAAAGCATTGCACTTGTTGTCACAGAGAAGGGCAGCAAAGGAAAATAAGTGGACCAAAGACCATTTGACCAGCAAGGGAAGCTGGGTAGAGAGGCTCTGAAGTAGAATGGAGAAAGAGGAAAAAAAAGGAACACTATATTGGAAGATTAATAAGCCTCACAGTCTTGTTGCTTTAATCAAAGGTGATCAAATACAATGATTACATAACAGGTTTTCTTTATGTAATAGTCTTTTTGTATAGCTGCCTGGGATTATGCTGTGAATCTTCTTACTGTGGAAGTACAGGGCCAAGATAAGCAAAAATATAGAGAATATTCTAATTATTGACAGACATAGAAATAGTGTCCTGTGAGAACAGGTAGGATCAGTGATGTGCACTACTAAACAAGCTACTTTTTGAATCTGTTTGTACCTGTTTAGTGATCAGAGTAGAGGTCTGTGGAGAAAAGGAGCTGGGTCTGGGATCTGGAGCTGCACACAGGTAGTTTGAAGGCAATCTTTGTTATGGAAGCAAACAGTTTAATTTTTCCACCAACACAGAAAAGACTGTGTTGTAAAACATACTGTCATTTGATTGCCTGGGGCTGCTGCAAAACTCGGTCTGGAGGATGGCATCTGTAATAATCTCACAACTACAAACTTTGCTGCTGCTGTTGCCAGGTTTAAGGATTTAATTTGTAATTCAATCCTCAAATTGTATAGCAAATTTGCACACATTTGGATTAAAAATATACTCAAATTGCAATGTTCTAAACATTTTTTAAAAATTAAATTCGAAGAATTAATAGAAGAACATTGTAAGAATATTAATTGAAGTCAGGAAACTGTAACAACAAAAGACTTACAGTCAAATGATCCTAAAGACTGAACCAAACAACAGAATAAACAGAAATATACACACTCCCCAGTATTAACAGAAACAAAACTTTGTGACAGAAGATGTAATGTGAAGAAACGGCTGGCAAGTAGATGTGACACATACACGTTTAACTATTAATGCAAGAACAAGAAGTAGAAAAAAGAAAATATGCTTTTTAAACAACCTCCTATTGCAAGTCTGCACCAGGAAAGACACTGTGGGGAGAGGTAGGGAATAGTCAGGTTCTTAAATTCAACATGTTATGTGTTGGATGGAGTCCCAAAACAGAAAAATGCAAGGAAGCTGGGACTCTTATAGAAATGTCTTGGAGAACTCTGCAACACATAGATAAGATCAATGTTTGCTGGGATACAGCACTGAAGACAGTGGTCAGAAATCTTAATTTTTTTTTATCAGTTGAAGAAATAGAAACACTAGGAACTGAGCCATAGGCTGACAGAGTGCAAGCTTCAGTTTCTTTTAGGAGAGAAAAAACAAATCAGGTTTTTGATTAACTGTGTTTCAACATGAACTTTATCAGTATTACAAGTTAACTCATGCCTTTTAAGAGAAAGATTTATTTACCTGAAATTATATAAATACTTAGAAGAATGCTATAGAATGTATATCAATAAGAGACAATTACAACTCCTATGCATCATACAATGGCAAGTTTGAGATCTACTTGGTGGTATTTCAAAGCTTAGATATAAAAAAAAATAAGGTCTGTGTTACTGAATCTGCCAGCAAACATGTGGATGGCAGATTAATCAGGTAACAGAAATCATAACTCATAGAGTTATAAAGTTTTAGCTCCAAAAAGAGCTCTAGGAAGATCAAGCAACTGACTCCTAAGTCTTCATACAAAACGGCAATCAGCTATACCACTTTCCACAGAGACTGGAATAAGAGGGTTACAGTTGCCTCTAAGTATGCACTTAACAACATCAAGAAAAATGACACCGCACATGCACATTTAACAAAGCTTTTAGCCACCACATCATCTGTCTCACAGAAGAAGTTGTTTTCATTGCCATATATCACTGTAGGTGTGGGATTTAGGTTTCTGCAATTCACAAAAATCAGCACGAGCCTACACGTGTAACAATGCATTCTGCAGAACCAAAATAGGTGGAAGTGTCCAGTGACATGGCCAAATGTCCCAATGTATCATGCTAGTCACACGTTTTTGCTTTGTCCCAGGACAAAAGCTTTTTTGAAAAGTTTTCCTGTTATTTCATATTTCAAAATTTTTGGCTTTTTATAGCAGAAAGTAATCAAAGCACTGTCATTTTGATGAGAAGTGATTACATGTTTATTTGTTCTCTGTTTACTGGGAATACATTTAAAGAAGGATGAAGAGGTAACATGATGGAGTCTTTGTGAAGCAAACAGAATTGTCACTGTTTAAAAAAAAAAAAGTGCTTGGTATCCGAGGTATTCTTCCTCTCAAATCACATGATAATAACTCCTGTCCTGATATTTTTGTCCTAAAAGACTGAACAAGAAGGTAATGGAAAGATCCTGCATCGCGAGGGAAAATCAGTGGTAACAGCAATGCATTTCATTAAGAATGCTTACTTTTTTTAACGTGTATTTTGTGATCCTAAAGCCAGAATGTTTCTATAATTTTCCTTACCATCCTGCCTAAAAACAAAGGCTTTGTAGACCTTTCAATTTATTTCCCAAAGCCTGGGTAGACTAAGGGCACATACGGAAATGTGCACATACCAAGCAGTTCTAAAATAGAGTATTAGAGGAGCATGACTGGATCTACATATCAAAGTAGAAAAAAGATTCTCTGTAATAGGATTTAAATGTTAGTGATTAGGTTTATTTCAAATAGTGTAACTGCTTTATTTGTGACACAGTGATGATCACTCTGGGGCAAACACGTCACTCATTACTTTTTTCCTCAGTGTAATGTTAATGACATAGAAAAGGAAAGTGAGACACTAGAACACGATAATAAAAACAAACTACTCTGATTTAGCTATCTAATGAACAGCTCAGGAAAACTAGATATTCTGGACAGTCTCAGCATCAATGATATTTTTCTTAATAACCCTATGAAGTACAGTCCATATTCCAAAAGCTATGACAACCACTGTTTCTTGCTGGACAGACAAATACAAAGTTTTAAGTGTCCCTAAAAAATGTTTTAAAGTATTTCTTTCCCAAAAATAGGTGCAGGACAGTGCAAGATACTGGGGCAGAATAAGCCATACAGTTTTTCAAAGCAAATGGCACAAGATACCAAATATGGGAAGAAGATGAGATTTCTAAGGAAGCAGAACTTGATATGCCACCATCATAGACTACTTATACCACACAGAATGGTGTTCCTATTTGCTTCCTTGTTATATAAGCGTCTTGCAAGTTTCCTATATTCTACAAAATCACAACAAAAAAAATTTAATGGGGAAGACGTGAAACACACTGGCAACAGAATGGCTTATACTAATCTCAAAAACCAATTTAATTGTAGAATTATTTTCTTATCTTCTTTGTTAGCTATAGTTTACAGTTGTTACTGCTACCTGGAGCCTAAATTTAATAATAAGTCATAGTGAAAGAGAGAGTGCAGCATTACACAGAGTAATAAAAGTCCAAAATATAAACGTCAAAAGGACATAATTTTTGTTCATAGAAAAAAATACTATTTTGGAAAAAAAAAAATCTGAATCACTCATAGTATTTTTTTGTTTGTATTTCCCTCATTTCCCTTTCAGGGAAAGATGGTCATTCTAGTAAACGGCATAAAATACTTAATAAATATTCATTTTAACAAACCTACAAAGAATTTAGCCTTCAAATATTTCATTTAATTAAGAATCCCTTATTCAGTATTTAATAAGGTAAAACTTTCTACTCCCAACAGCTATTTTAACAAGTCTTTGGCAGATAACACAAGAACCATTCAAACAAGCTTCCAGAATTATAAGCAGCATCAACAAATATTAAAATTATTATCTGGACCCTTGAGCAAAAATGTTTGGTTTACCAGCCTCACTTAGACACAAATACACAAGACAATAAAACTATCGTACCTCATGCTTTCTTTCAGTCCTCACATTTTTGCTTTCCAGGATATCTGTCATGTGCAGATTGTGCTCTGCTAGGTTAAGACTTGCTTTTTTCAATTTTTCCTGTAAAAGCTCAATTTCAGATTTTTGTGTTGCAATAAGAAACTCCAGCTCACTTAAAGATGGCTGCAGAAATACCTAGAAAATTATAGTACAGGTATATTAAATCAGTAACATTAAAAAACAAATCAACAAATCATTTAGATAAAACTGCCTAGAGAAACAGAACATCACTGATATTACAGGAATGTGAGAAAGCAGTAAATATTTATGTCTTTGGAAATGATGTATGTATTAAAAAAATCAAAAACAGACCCCAAATCTTAACTAAACATTTGCACACAGTACTATATTTTTCAAATCCAAACATACAGTCTTAACAACATTTGCTTTATACAGACATTTCTTCTACAGCAACTTATTTTACTACACTATTTAAAATCTCACATGCAGTGAAAATTTCTTGACAAAATGTTTTAACTCCTAAACTTGTTTCTCATTAAATTTCAAACTGGTAAGCGTCACTGGCTTATTAAACAGGGAAAAAAATTAAATGCAATATTCTGTCAGGAAAGATACGTTTAGCTGGAAACTGCCCCCAAAATGTAAACTTACAAACTCTACCCATGATATCCATAAATTCAAGATGGCACAAGTATTGTAGTCAAATTGAAAACTGACAGAAAAAAAAAGACAGCTATCCTCGATCACAGTGTTATTCAAGGCAGATATGTAATTTCATGAAGCCATTAAATTCCAGGACCCTTCTCAGTTGTCAACCAGTTCATAATAATTCCTTGACACAACATAATACTACCATAGACAGCTCACCTCGAGCCTGTTACAAAACCTGTTCAAACCAACAGATATTTTCATTGGTATCAGCTATCTTTAAATCATAACCTCAGTGCCCAAAAGCAGACTCAAGCATGTGCAAATGATCAAGAGTGATCAAGTTAGCATGGCTTGACACACTAGTCCTTGTCAGCTGAGTTTGCAGTAACTACTTGTGTGCACACCTCATCATTACAACCACAAAGCAAAACACTGTTAGCTTAAACCACCTTAATACGAATGCTCTCGTCTGTGGCAATCACAAAGTGAAATGCGTTAGCTTCAGCCTCTTCACGGTGCTCTAAGGCTGGGGACAGATGTTCAACTTTCAGGCAGCTGCGCCAGATGAAGACAGTATGGTTCCCAAATGGTCACCACAGGCAGGCAGCTGGAGGTTAGCACCCCGACACTTCTGCTGAAAGAAGGGATGGTACGAACCCCCACCGTAATCCATTATGGTAATAAGAAGGCAAATTAGTTTAAAAAGCCAATGCAAGTAGCCTGAGCTGACCCAGCTGACCTGGTGTGATGTTGATTTGGGCAAACTCTTAAAACTCCTTCTGACAGCAGAGCTCTGACAGCAGTGACAAGTAGGTAGGAAATAGTCTTCAATCAACAAAGCTCGATCCAGAAGATAACTTTCTCAAGACTGTCTACAAGTTTCATTTTACACATGCTTTCTTCGCTCAGCCAAGCTGTGATAACCTGACCGCTTGCAACTGTCTGAACATATTCTCAAGAAGATTACTGATTTCAACAGAAAAGAAAAAATTTGGTACAATGATCCATTGTTCCTATTCTCTCAAATACCAGTAAGCCTCAAGTAACACAGATCAGGTATGACAAAAATCTGACAAAAATCAGAAAAAGCAGTGTAGATACATAAGTATTCCAAATTCTAGCCAGTCTGAAGCAGAAGTGAAACAGACCAAAGTCTGATTAAAATCACTCTGTTAACAAGCAAGCACTCTTGTAACCTTAGTATTTGACAGAAACAGAGAAACAGAGTAATGGACAAAGCTATTTGAGTTCTTGCTATGCAGAATATGAAGCTTCTGTTAAAAAGTATTATAAACTCACAGTTTCTACAAGTAAATCCCACATTAGAATTGCCAAGTATTTACTTCAAGAAATGAATCACTCCTCATGCAGCAGACAAGCATGGGAGAGTTCTATCAGAAGTTGCCCGTGCTCTTGCTTACTGCTCCTTAAATAATTTCTGTTGGTTATTTTGTGACATACTTTAGGCCACGCATAGCTGCAGATAACATTTCCACCTATGATTAGCAAAAGGCCAGTTTATAACTACAATTAAACTCTACACAGAGGAGAAAAAAAGAAAAGTAAGATAAGAAGTTGACTAGCCATGCATTGAAAAGAACATTTGAAAAGAACTAGGTTCTTTCACTCTTTCATTTGACCAAAGAATCAGGACTACATAAAAGGGAAAAGATCCAACCTAGAAGACAGAAATAATATCTACAGATAAGGGAAATTTATTTATATTTAGGTTATATATTCAGAATTTTTTAGCTGAACATTTTCTTCATTATTAACAAACAGAAATACATATACCAGGATGTCAAATTTTATTGACTTCTCAGGCATACATAAAAATAGACTTCTAAGTGTAACATATATCATACAATTACACTAGTAATCAAAACAAGAATCAACAGCTTTAATCTGTTATAATCATTTTAATTGTCACCATGAATTATATCTTAAAAATTTTTTAACAGTCTAGAACTGTTAAATGTTGCTGACTTTTAAATCAGAAGAACTACATACAATTACATATACTAATTTAGTTAATGTAAAGTACACAGATTAACTTCTGTATTATTGCTGTTTATTTCTTTTTTAAATCAACAATGAAATGTACAATGCTGTGAAATGAAAATCAGTTTAAGAGTCACAGAATATATATAAGCCTGGCTCCTCTAAATCAATGAAGTTTTGCTACTGACTGCAATAGGACCAATACAGGAACAGGGTTCTTCATTTTTTTTTCCAATTAGATTTTTCTTAAAAGAGATCTCTAAAAATTACCATGCAGTGATACTTATTTTAAATTAAGACACTATAAAGGTATAATTGCTGATAAAACTCTTATGACAGTGTGTACCTGCATATATGCAGATATTTCTAGGAAAGCTGAAAAACACTAAAACAGTATTAGATCTTAATTTATACCTCTGCAATGCCTGCATTTATATCCTCAAAACTATTCAGCAGATCACTGTTACCCATACAGATTCACTAAATGGCTTACATCTTGGAACCTACTGTTCTTTTTCAGGATGCATGCGAGGTTTCTTTGATTTCAGGAATTCTATGAACCCAGACTGTAACCTGAAGAGATCCACTTACGACATTGAAGTTTTCAATTATTGATGGATTCAAATTCAATAAAAGCTGAGTATTCTATTAAATTTAATATTTTCTTTACTTCCCGATAAATATTTTTCTTTTTTTCCTAGTCTGGAAGACTTTGTTTACATAAATGTCAAGAGAACTTCTAAATATGAATTTCTGAGATGAAAAAAAATTTTTTTTTCCAAGGACTGAAAGTTGGATGAAATTTCTCCCTCTGGTGTTCTGTTTCAGGTTCATGCCCATTAAACTTTAAATTACTGTCATATTGTATATTGGATTTCCTTGGTTAAAAGGAAAAAAAAAATTTATCAAAAACAAATCCTTTAATGAAAAGATTTGTTTTTTGTGAGAACCTTACTTTCTGTAAAAAACTTGACTCCATTAATGACCTATAGTTCCAAGATTTATACATGAGGAAAGGCAGAGTTCTTTTTTTTTTTTCAGATCCCAAGAAAGGAATGCACCCTTTTCACTCTCTAGTTTTACCTCTGAACTCTCACTTGTAATCTAAGAACTAAGGGAAATATTGCAATTAATAAGGCCAAAAAAAGCAAGTAATTTGCACTGCAATTGAGCTTCAGTTTTAAGATTCTAGTACTATCTGAAATAAGAACAATATTGTGCTTCAGGACTTGGAAAGCATTCAACATCCAAGCCCTGTACGAAGAATGTAGTCCAGTTCCACATACAGTCCAGAAATCTATAGTCCAAAAAAAGAAAACCAAGTTACATGCCAAGTGGCAGCACCAGTGTTTTCTACAGCTGCTCTCTCAAAATCAGTGTTGTAGACCTGTGTTCTCACCAACCGAAATACTAACTCACCTCAAAGACAAGAGTTCCAAAATTTCAGTTCCTAAAGTCTATCTGAATCTTATGTCTAGAATTAAAATTCCTGTAGGATGGATTGTTTCGGTTTACAGATAATACTTAACTTCTGCACAGACTGCCCACCTCCATGCCAAGTACTGTGAATGAACACTTTCTCTCAAGTTCAGACGTCTTGAATTAAATTCTGTCTGCACTATAAAGTCTACATTAACAGAATTATGGTTTCCTCTTTCACTTCGCAATAAAGATCAGCTTAAATTATATGTTATTTTCCGCTCATACTTGATTTCCTCATACTGACACCCAATTCAACATGCAAAATATGCATTCAAAATAAATGACAAAGGCCTATTTATGTCTTAAAGAACAAATACAATACAGAAAGAATTTTTTTCTACCAAACAGATCTCTCACTCCTCTTATGCTTATGTATCGTTACAAAGGAAGACATAGCTCATCTTGGGGGCATTAACCGAGGAGAAGCCACTAGAGGAACCATCCACAGTGTACCTAGGGAAGGGAATCCACTGCTCGCTTTTCATTACTGTTAACAGACCTAACAAACAGTACCAAACAGTATGGACAGAATACAGCTATTGTCTGCCATACTTCTGTTCCGCACTTCTTTGCTGAAATTGTAAGCATGTGTGAACAGAATGGCTACTTAAGAATTCTGGAACTAATAATACAGCCCTATGTATACTCCTCCTTCCCCTATCTCTCCCTCTACTTCCTCAGTACTAATCTGTGCTTTCAAGACATTACCTACCTCTACTTACACTATTGCAGTACCAGAATAGGAGGAAACTGTGAGCAAGCAGATCCTTGCACAATCTTTCTGTAAGCAGATGCAAGCTCACTCTGCTTGAACTACACACCAGCCAACAAGCATGCAGCTACTTAGTATGGGCTAGGATACCCTTTCTCTCAACAACACATTAATACAGTTTATACACACAGCTCAGACTAGAGGAAGTTAGCACACATTTGCCAACAGAGCTTAATGAGGAAACAGCTTTTGAGACCCAAGGCAACCAACCTGCTCAAGCCTATGACCCATACACCAAAGTTTTCTTGCAGTCAAACTCCTGCAGGGAACCACCAGAAGCAGTTTATATATGAGAAATAACAATTACTTCCCAGGTTTCCTCTTACACTGCTACTGAGTCAGCTAGCTGGGCGGCCAAGCCAGAGGCAGTGCTCACCTCAGCATCCTTCACAAGCTCCTCCTCCTTACAGCCTGGAATTCAGATCACCACAGCAGCAGCTACCCCATCTCTAGTTACTGCACATACTTCTAGGACAGGCTCCAGCAATCAACTGTTAAAGAGCTGCACATGGCTTAAAAGCCACCACTAGCCACCCTTCAAGTTGTCATTGTTATTATTTCCCATGTCAATACACAATGATATATTTACTCATTCCTGTATTATTTTCTACCATAATAGCTAGAGCTCAAATCAGAAAAATTAAACACAGATACAAAAAAGTAAAGAGGAAAAATACAGCCAAAAGCGGGAAAAAAAATTTTTTTTGACAGACTTACTAAAATTTTGCATATTTTATTTTGTCTTATCAGAAAGATTTTATTTGTGTTCTCTTCTTCTAAATAAGTACGTACACAAAATACACAAGACTGTGTATGGACAGGTGAGTGGCCCTTTGATTTACATATTCATCATCACATAGAAAGAGAAAAGAAAAAAAAAACATAGGACCAAGTTAATGGCAATTCTGACATTGCCTTGAACGGATGCGCTGCTTTCATAGCCATATGTAGTTAAGCTCATATAAGGTTGTCACAGGAACTTCCTTGTGTAAATCACTGCACTGGCTCACTCCCTATCACTGAAGTAATCTTCTAGCCAAAGCTTCCTGCAGCAGAAGAGCTGGACACTGAATTCATATAGCATCAGAAATACTCGTGGCAAAAGAGGGCCTGCCTATCCAGTAGACAGAAATATGATGGGGAAACTGTCATCAAGCAAAGCTCTGCAAAGACCCACTGAAAACAATATGCTGGAAACAGACTTGGGGAGGGATGACACCTGCTGTATGTTAGGAATCTGGATTCAGGAAAAGGGAAATGTAAATGCCAAGAAGAGGAGAGTGGTGATAAAGAGACTATGGTGGTAAGACAAATAAAAGAGTAATGATGGCAACTAACTGTCTAAGAAAAATCCTGAACCTTCAGGACAGTGCAGATGACCTACTATTTGTGAAAAGGACAGAGAAGTTGAGATGGTCACTGCTTCCGATTCTGCCAGAAACAAGTGATATAGCATATGCAGTAAGATTCAAGCACAAGCCAGGAGGTCAGGCTCTTCTGACCTTCTTCAGAACACTCAAAATCATTAACTAAAAAGATCTGTAAACTCTTCAGTCCATCCTCTTTGCTTGCTGCCCTGCATTCCTTTTTCTTGTTGTACTTCTTGTATGATCTCCATAATCCACTTATGGAAAACTGATGTAGTGCTTGGTCTTTAACTGAAAATCTCTCTATAAACCAAGGGAAGGGAACCTTTCCAACAAATGCAGCCTACCAAAACAGTTCACCAAGCCTGCAGCTTGATCTCAGGTGCCCTGGGGACTCCCCAAAGGGATAAAAAACAGGAAAAGATTTTCCACCACCCATCCACTCTCATGACATTATGTTTGTCACTTTCCAAAATCCCCACTTTTACCATATGACAAAATTCATTCTGATCACAGGATGGAGAAGAAGAGGGAGGAGGAAGGACACAATCCCTGTATGGACACCATGTGGTCCACCACATCAGAAAGACTCCACAAGCCAGATATGAATGATCCAGTTAGAGAAAGGAGACTTAATGTTATCAAATTAATACTTAAATTTATTGGGGAAGATATGTAATAGTTATGAACTACAAGATAAGAAAAGAAATTTATAGTTTGGAACACTGGTAGAAGAATCTTCATGGAAGGTCTCAAGACAGGGCAGGATTTCATGAAGCCTTGTCGTTAAACGAACCACTCATTTTCCAATGGAGCTGCTACAGCAGCAACTTTTTAGTTGCAAGTGCACAGAAAAACTGGGCAGTTTTCTCATAAGACTGGACAGAGTAGCAGCAAGCAAAAATCTAGATAAGTTGAAATCATTATTACTACTTGCTGTAATATATTACAATTCATAAATAGTAGAAATAGAGTACAGAAGCCCAAATACCTGCTGGTAAAAAGAAAGTATTTAATACATTTATACACTTGGAAAGAATATTTTATCACTGTGGCTTAAAAGTTTCTGTCAAGTACCTTTTTTGTTTTTATTTTTTAAACTTTTACAGGATCTCCTCCAGAGTTTTAGTGGGTTTTGTTGTTGTCATTGTTGTTGTTGTTAATTAGTTACTGGAAGGTTTTACTTGACTAACTACACTAAAATGTAGACAGCATTTCTCCAAAGATTTTAAGACTACAAAATACATAATGGCATTCTGAAACTTACTAGGTAAGTTAAAAAAAAAAAAACACATTTTTTCCAGTTATAGATTCACTATTAGAAAGCAAAAACACAAATGTGCATCTGATGGTGGGACTATTCTGAAAAAAGTAACTTTGTCAGTTGCTGAACTATTACACTATTATCACAAGTAAAAATCAAAACCTGTGCACTAATGGTGTAAACTAGGGACTGTGCTTGTTATGCATTATCATCTCTGTACATTAGAACCTCAATCATACTCAAACAAATTCACTAAAGTGTGGTTTTCAATCTGCTAACTATGCATTCCATAATAGCCTGTAATTATTAAAAACTGACAAGAAAGCTACGCCACCTGTGTTTATGTGAAGCCAGGTAATGAAAAAAACAACAACGCTGTCATCACCTCTCAATTCCTGATTGCATTATCAAAACTGTAGCCGAGTTTGGCATCTGGGTGTGACCTTGTTAACTGCTAGGGTAATTAAATTTATTCTATTGGGAAAAGGGATGATAAATTATTAGCAAGAAGATTTTGTTCACATTTTATTAAATTGGCCTGTCAAAGGGTCGGCCAAATTATCAAGGGCCTCATTTATTGGAGGCCAGCCATATTGCCACATCTGTTACAATTATTTATAATTTCAGCAGTTGAAAACCAACTGAGTTAGGCATCCGCCATGTAAAGTAATTTACAAATTATCTGATGAGGGAGTGTTTTAGCTTCTCCCTCATTTCTAGCCAGCAGAAAGCCGCGCTGTAATTACAGAACACGATTAGGTTCTTTGGGGAACTTATCTTGCACTCATAGCCATAGTAAGATGCAGCAAGAACATATGGAGGAGCTTGTGCTTCTACTCCCTGAAGCTCGTGACCCGCCTGCCGCTGAGCCCTTGAGTTGAATTTGAATGAGAGTGCCATGGCTAATGTTCTACACATGCACCATTTATGCCACAAAACAAATCGGATCACTGTTAATTATGAAGCAGCTATAATCAGGCCTTCACATCTGTGTAATGTGAAGCGCAGTAGGCTGTATTCCAATAATGTATGACTACCTTTGGGTCGCAAATTGCGAGCCATATTGCCTCAGTAGTAGTTACTGAATTCAAAGTAAGTCCTTTGATAAAAGCCCATCACAAAGATATTTTTATCCATTTTTTTTTTTAAACACAAGCCTTTCTTTATCAGCTATTGACCAGAACAGTTAAAGCATATGGCACAAGTTCATTAATGAACAGTAGCACACAGCACTCTAATTTAATGAAACCACTTGAGCCATAAAAATCAGATTTAGTTAATTCCCCCTTTCCCATTTTTTTTTTCTTTTCTGCATCTAGCCTATACCCTGGACTCCAACATAATGTCATGGGTGATCTTGCTGTAAAATATAATTATTTTCTCGTACATTTATAAACAGATTTTAGATTTTAAGAGCTTGTGCATTCTGTAGTATGGAATGGGGGAGGTAGAGAGGAAGAAATGTCCAAGTAGTTTCCTCTGCATAACCCAAATTTTAACCTGATATCAATTAATAGCACATATATCATTTCTATTTTAGAAATTACTGTCTGGCAGCTGTCTTCTAAAAAAAAAAAAAATTCTTTATTCAGTGAAAAATCTTTCTGTGAGAAAGCAGCTAAACAAGCTGCACCCAGATGGCAAACCAGCTACAGTTTAATTAATCCACTAAAAGCCATTCAGTTTTCAGTAAGGGTAATGTAATTTTGAATAATTGTAGGAAAAAAAAAAAAATCACTAAACGTTCTTAAGTTTTATTATAGCGGCATGAACAGTGCCACTATAGAGTAGTTAAAGTTGAGTTGCTGCTTCCATTATAAACCTCACATTTTCAGTATCTTGGTCCTTTCAGATTATTGTACACTGAAAGTAGATATATGATTTGTCAAAATTATATGAAAATTAAACTGTTTTTCAAAACTGGATGCAGATTTTTTTCTGTCCTTTCACATTCTAAGGCAGATGTACATTAGTTTTCAAAAGTTAGTAAGCATCTTTCTAAAGTACACTGCTTTTTTTTTCTTTAATCATTTCATAAGCAGCACAGAGCCACTATTCCTTGTTTTACATACAACACATGCCTGCATTCTGGCACACCTACAACATTGCAGGTGGAGTCCCAAATTGTCATGGTAAAACACACCCAACTGTAACTGAAACTACAGTTTATGATGATCAAGTGCTAGTATACCGTGATCCCAATAGAAAAAAAATGACTTCACGGACTTTGTTGATAGCTAACTCCACATGGCTTTTCCATAGACAAAGGGTATGGTTTGAACCATGGAGTACGAACTCCTTCATATGCCTCTGTATTATTCCAGAATTGTACAGTTCATATACAAAGGCTTTCTAAAAAGAGAAAGTAACATATCTTGCTGAAATAGTATTCTGCCTTCCTCCTTGACTAAATGACACAGATACAAGACATTTTAAGTGTAGTTTTATAATGTTTGGAAACTAACAAATTACTGTTAATAATTTAGGGAGAATCAGAGACATGCTTATGATACTTTAAAAAAAACTGTTTACCTCTAAACAAATGCATTAGATTTGCTCTAAAAGTTGTTACTAAGATTAAAATGATATCATATTGAACACAACATACATCTTTAAAGTTTAAAAGACATTTATCTATATATTGGCAGTATTAAAAATACCAGTACTTTTCCATCACAATCATATTTAAATGCAGACCAAATTTTACCGTACAAGTTACAACTTACACCTTTCTTTACCACCAGTGTAATAATGTCCATATAATTATTATTTTGCAGTTTAGGAGAATACAACCATTTGAAAAATGTTATTGATATTTTCCATCAGTAAAGACTAATTTTTTTTTTTTTACACAGTATGTTGTGTTGCTTAAATTGGCCAATTTTAGTTACGTTTTTCTTTCTTCAGTCAAAGCCCAAGCCTTCAAATGAGCAGTCCTTTGCCTTCCAGAAACAACGTGCTACAATATTACATCATTTTAAATGTTCACTATGATTTGGTGACATCTTTGTTTTATATACAAGTAAGTTTTTACTACAGTTCTTGTTATTGGTTTTAAAAAAATAATAAATTTTGGAGATATCTGTGATCAATTTCAATGCATATTTAATATTTTGAATACTTCTAAAAATTAGATGATACATTGTAGTGAGCTTTCACTTATAATATGTGCAAGACCAAGAAATGTAACTCTTTTAAAGATTGTAATATATAAGATTAATAACCTGAAATCACTGATATTAGAAAATGAGAAAGTCACACTCTGAAAACATGACTTGGAAGTTTTCTTCATGACAATACACATGCAATTTGTCTTAAAACATTTTATTTCTCATATCAATCTTTCTCAGCTCAACTTTAAGTTACAAATCAGCATGCTTTATAATAAGCGTAAGTTATATTTGTGAGCAATTACTACTTTCATCATTTTACCAGTATCTCCCATTCTGACTGCTTTTAAGAAGTACATAATGAGAAATAAAGAGAATGTTATAAAAGTTGCAAGAGATGTATGTATTAAGTTAGAAAGTGTACATCTGTCAGATGTTACAGTTACAAATAAAAATATTTAATTGCCTGTTAATTATTGTGCTTCTATTGAAGCACATCTGTTAGCACTGTCTTTGATGTGTCAAGCACTGTACAGGTATAAAAGGTAAAAAGTCAAGACAGAAAGGACTGCTTTGGTTCAGTAAACATATTTAAATATTTATCATTCACATGGGTAAAAGTTATGGTGTATTAACCATATAACTAAATGTATGGCATACATTTCAGAGCTCAAAGTGAAACAGAATCAAAACAACAATTACAAGACATGAAATTAATCAACTCCCCACAGGCTTATATTTTTAAAACTATATAAAATGCTTTTGTTCTGCTCTTTTTTACTGTTTAGCATAAGCGCAGATCTAAGTAAAAAGTCTTCCAAATTCAAAGATGCCTCATCTCCCTGAATAGAGGAAAGGTATATGAAAACTGATGAATGTACACATATCAAGGTGTAAATAGAAATTCACTGTAACGCAGATTCAAATTCTTCATCACACTCAACTAAAATCAGCTAAAAGTTTGCCCTCACTCACTAACACAAGTGCCACACTGACTAGAACAAGATCACAACATCAAAAAAGGCATATTTTACCCTTAATACATGAAAATCAAGATAATCTGGCTAATAAACCTAATAATGCAATATAGATTTCTGTCTGTGATCTAATTTCAACAGTAATAAAAATGCAAATCCAGGAAAAAGTCTGTGGTACATATGCAACACTAATCTATAACCTTACTGGCTAGTGAAGTCTGTAGAGGATATACTAGTGCCGTTGACAAAGACTGTTAGCCTATTTGAAAAGAGAAAATATTAGAAATTTTCAGCATGGTGCTAATCTGAATAAGCTCAAGAAATCAGTACTTTATATCAGAAATCTAACTGGCATTTAATTTCACTCCCCCCCACTTTTTTTTAGGATTACTAATGAGGTGATAATAGGAAAACTCAACAAGAAGTAGATGCCTACACTGTTTTGGTGTCATGTTAATTCTATTCCAAAGCTATTCTGTTTGACTGATGTTGCAGTCACAGTCAGCACAATAAAGTTAGGATGTTCTTTTAATCACACTTAACTTCCGAACTTCACAAATGACCAAGATTCTGGCTAACTAAAAGATCACAGATTTAATAATACATAATCACTTTTTTCCATGAAAAGACCTCACCTGCAGAGCCATGTAATGATCATCCCCGTCACTATCCTTCCAACACTTACATGAGGCAGTAATGGTAGTATGGGATTTTGGGCTGTAGTCAAAATGCAGCCAACAATTAGCTTTATTACACATTCCCAACAGGCATACTCCGGCATTTCAACGAGAGCAAGACTACATGTCAGTGAAATTTAGAACATTTGTTATAGGAGAATGAAAGAATGTTAATCAAGAGAAAATATTAAGCATGTTAAGCACATGTTGCTTAACACTTTAGTTCTACAAATGCAGCAACTATGGTTAGCTGCCCTCAGTACCTACATTTCCTCCACTATAATGTTGCTTCAGTAACAAAAATCATTTGTCTCATCATAGATTGGCCTAAGATTAATCTATTTAGAAATGAAGTTTTGCACATTGCATTTAGCTTAGTATAGTATGTTCCTCAGCTTAACTTGTCTCCTTTTGCTTCCTATCATGTGCTACAATAACACTGATGAATACCTGGCTGAGCTCATTACAGACAGACCACAGAAATATTCAACTGATATTTTTCTGCAGAAGGTCAGATTGAATCCTTGTTCACTAATAAAATAGCATATATTTAATGTAATCATTCAAACTACAATTTCTCTGAATATTCTCTGACAAATACACTCCTTCAGTTACACTGGGAACAAGTAGAGTGCCAGAGAGTCTAAAACACTGAGACAGGATCAAAATGGAAATGTAGCATGCAGAGAACAGAAGGCCATAGAAAAAAAAATTATTTGCATCCATGATCACCAATGAGTAAATTAGGAATGTTCCACATTAGGATCCTTATTTACACAGACTATGCTGGATGATCTGCTTCAAATTCAAATGCCACTAGAAGGAGATATAGAATAAATAAGTAAAAGAAACAGCAACAACTCACCTATACTAAATGTGATTCATTTAAAAGATCTAAAGGAAATCATGTATGAAGTAGAAAAATTACTAATTGTAGATTGTCACTACCTTCTTAAAATAGTCTTAATTTTATTGTCAGAAATTTACTGAAGTTCCCTGAAGAAGTAAACAAGAGAGACCCAATTGAAATAATCTACCTGGATTTGAAAAGGCTTTCAACAAAGTTCCACACTAAGAGTTCTTAAAGAAATCCAAATGCTGTATCTTAAGTGGAAGAATATTACAAATAAAAAACATTTTAATTATAAGAAAAAAGTAGTAGAAATACATGCTTAGTTTACTCAGTGGGAAGGGGCCATCAGTGGTGTCCCACATGTTCCAAAAAATATATATAACCATATCCATATATATATGTGTGTGTGTATATATATGCGTGTGTGTATATATATGCATGTGTATAGAGATATGTGTATATATGTATTTGCATATATATACACATATAGATAGATAGCGGGAGGAGGTTAGCAAAGTAACAAATTTGCTAACAGTACTAAGCTATTCAGGATAATAAAGACAAAATCCAATACATAAGATTTACACCAGGACATGATGATACTGTGTGACTGTGCAATAAACTTTCACAGAACATCCAGATTAGACAAAGCGTTGCTTATAGAGGAAAGCAATTCTAACTTCACAGAGGAAAAAAAATGGCCTCTTTAAGCTCAGGAAATATAACCCAGTGTTATAGTAAACAGTCTTATGATTAAAAAAAGTAAATAGTCTGAGAGAATAACCTTCAAAAACCTCTTCAGTTTGGTACAATGCCACAATGAGGAATAGTGTATTCAGAAATAAAGTCTGAGCATTCTAAAGCCATGATCCAAAACTGTTTACAGCAGAAACAGCTTGAGACTAATGTTACATTTATAAGCTTACAAAAATCCACCAAAATGTTCAAAAATAGAAAAAAAGTCTAAGATTCACAAAAGTATCAAGAATGTATCACAAAGTAAGCACCCCACAAGAAAGATTTTAAAGAAACTATTCTACTGTTTGTGACACAAAATTCTGAAATCCTTAGATTAGGGCAAACTTTAAAAATCATACAAATACAGGTTTAAGAATTTTATAATAAAGGATCTTAAATACTTAAGCAATAGCTTGGATAAAGTTTGAACATTAACTCTGGAATGACCATCATGAAAAAATCCAGGAGATATTGCATTTTGCCATTTTTCTGTTTTATAGCAGATTGCTACTTAAATTTTGACAAATTAAACAATATATTTTAATATTTAAGCTTTTTTGAGTTCATGAATATAGTTCTTGAATACAGGTCTACCTTACTACCTGCATTAAATGAAGTTTTGCATTTAATAAGTATTTCCTATTGAATATTTTCCCTTCTCTCCCTATTCAAAAGAAATGCTAGTAGAAGTGATATAGAGAAACACGTCTCATCAAAAAGATGAAGAAAAAAAAGAAGAAAAGAATGTCTGTGTTTGCAACAAGCTCTTAAGTCTTCATTAGTGGAAAAGTAAACAACATAGACTTTACAAAACCACTGCATGTAGATCATTTCAAGGCCCCTCAAACTCACTTTATGACAAGTCATGAATTGGGCTTTGGAAAATCTCAGGGGTGAAGGGACAATTCCCTAAGGAATTGCAAGATCTTAGACATTTCTGAAGCTGGAAGTCTGTTAATGCATGCCACGAATTTATTATTCTATTTCCAAATGGCACATTAAAACATAGAAATTCCTAGACAAACAGTTCTCTCTACCTAATATTTTATTTAGCTCTATGATTCATTTAAAACCTTTAATCACATGGTCAGGAACAATGAAGTATCAGGCCCAATACACGCTCATTTTCACAGAGAAATCCAGAAGTGTCACAGTTTTTTCCAGGAATTTGTTTCCAGGAAAAAAAAAAAAAATCATTATTTTGGTTTTAATTTTACTTTTGATGTCTTTGTTCTTATAAATAAAGTAACAATCTGGCTGCATACTGACACTGTCATTCTGTTCTTTTCCTAGGACAGATACAAATGAATTGCAAAAGTACTTTCTATTAGCAACACCAGCAGAAATAGTCATGCTGTTGTAGCAGCAGTTACACGAATCCCCCCCCCCCCCGCTAAAGACAGTAACCTTATTTAAAAGTGCCTTGTACAGAAGGTTAACTTAAACCAAGCAGAAATTATTTTTATCATTTTAAAAGTGGTCTCACCTGTTCTTCACGTTTTGGATTCTGATGTACTGCACTTAATGCATCACGAACCTGCTGAAGTTGCTCTTCTAACTGACAAATCTTTTGATCTTTTCCAAGTAACTGATCCTGAAGAGAGGCATAGCTTCGCTGCAGATGGATTTCACTTGTTTTAACAGTTTCAAAACATAAAGTCAATTCATTATAAAGCTATTGGGGAGGTAGTAAAACAAACAAACAAACAAAAAATAGGATTAGAAATAACATCAGTGAAGATAACCATATAAATAAAGGAGGAGACAAGGTATAATTTAAGTCTCTTGGCCACAAAGATCACACTCTTTTTTGGTTTTGACAATTCTTTCACACATGTTGTCCTCCTGCCTCCAGTCATGCTCTATACTTTTGAAAATAGTAACAGCACCAGTAATATGAAACTTTAAACAGAACTTAAAGAGAAGGTTTTCCAGACAAGCACCATTTGCATTAGAATCTTATCAGTTTCAACTGTTTTAATGGTGTTTATGAAGAGAGACTGGCATCTATAAACCTAAAAATCAAGATTTATTTCTTGAAGACTTTATATAAAATACAGAAAATTTTAAAATTTTAAAAAACCCTATCATTGGGAAAAATTATATACCAAAGTAGATAACTAATTATACCATTTATCATCCCTACCTTGTGTAGAATAGTTTGATCTTTTAAAAACAACACTTTTAATATAGCTTAGATAACACATACCATGAATTCAGTAATGCCCACTGCATTTTGAATAAAGTGTAAAATGGCTGTTTAAGTAAGTACCCTGTGGGAATTTTTTGACATGAGCTATGAAACCCAAAGATGTTACTAGAAACTCTTACTCTGACTGTTGTTCAACTGCTCTTGCTGAAACCAAAATATTGCACATATTCTGTATATATTCTTCTATCCCTTACGCAGGATGTATTTCATATGTACCAAGTATTTCTAGAACCACATCTAAGTAATAATTAGCAGTACATGCCATGTAATAGACAAGTACAGAGAAAATTAGTATTTCACAAGAAGAACTGAAGAACTTAACAAGTACTCCATCCCTCCATTTTTACCTTTCTTCCTCAATACAAAAGCCTGCAAACTGTTGAAAACAAAAATGTGTTATAAAAAAGTTTCAAAAATAAAACCATAGTTAAATAAACAACAGTTCAGACTTTGAAGGAAATAGTTGATTCTAAAGCTTTATTACACAAACATATTTTCTTCCATCTCTTTTCATTCCAATCCTTCATCCCTTTGACTGCACTTATTTCTCAAAATAAACAATTTTCCATCCAACTACTTAATTTAACATGAGATAATCCGTGCAAGAATGTGCTTCCTCAGTTGACAGTTCTCTTCGGAAAACTCATGTCTGCCACTAAATTCAAAAGAAACTAATTAAATATTTAAACTAGATTTTCAGAATCTACAAATAGTTTTCATATCTACAAGGAACAATGACATGCAAAAAAGTTATTTTACTCCACAGGGTCATTTTGTCAGCTTTACTTTATCTGTTACATGTGTGTCTCTTTCCTTCTGCCTTATGCCTGCTTATGTGATTTAAAAGGTCAACTCTATGGAAAAAGTATCAAAACTTGGGTTTGCAAATGGCCTGCCTACCACTTTGTGGGCATATCTGGTAACAATAAATCCCCTTCCTTTTTCCTTCCTCCCGTGGTTTTCTACTCCCATGGGCTCTCAAAATCCACTTAGGACAAAGTAAATTATTTCTTCCTTGTCTACAAAACAGATCAGAAACCATGTCTCCCAGGATTAACTGAATTCTAAGGCCATATATTTTGATAGGTTGAATGATTCTGAGTCTTAAAAGTTAAATTTGTAATTTTTAGTTATAATTTATTTATTTTTTTTTAATTTTTACATTGAAATTTTTGTACCTACTGAATCTTTTCATTTATTTAAAAAAGCTTTCATCACCTTTGAAAATTTAAGTTCAAAATTAGCCAATCACTTATGGAAAGCAGTATCACAGAGGAAAATAACTAGTTCATTTATCAAAAACATGCATTTTTAGATAATGTCCTTCCATATGAATGGAGTATCAAGACACAGTTACTTCCAGCTATAACTACATAAGCTCATTAGCTAGATCATACTGGTATGACAATTTGCTGGTTTTATGACTAACAGCACTTAAGTGGTCGTAATTATAGTATTTGAAAGGTAGCATCCTAGTAAGATGAATGGAGAACATCAAAAATATGATGCTTTTTTCTAGCTGGCAGAGATCCTTAGCAGCCACATCCCCTAATGTACCTAATGGGTATTTTTGATAGTCAGCATTTATCAGGACAAGACAAATAGCATGTCTTTTTACTTGCATAAAGTTTTCCAACCTTTCCTGCTTTGAAAACAACAGAATAAATGTTTTTCCACTATAGTCAAAACTAGCTAAAAGCTACGTGCAAGGAAAATTCATAGCATTCATCATCTTTTACACTGAGTTTTATGTAACTTTTCTAAACTTCAGTTTACTAGTTCATAGGACCGAGATTTGAAATAAGGTATTTAACATCAGAATAGTTCAAAAAGAAAAATATATCTGTACGAAAGGAGATAGTTTCATCTGCTCTTCAGAGGTTCCTGGAACAGCTTACAGATTTCCATTTGGCTCCCTAACTTTTCATTTATGGTCACGATCATTGTTCTGTGGCTCAAATACATGCTTAAAGTTTATATGGGATTTTTTCTGGTTTTCTTCTGCTCATTTTGCCCCTGGCTTAGAAAACACATCCCATTTAGTCACCCTGCAGTAAGCAATAGCTTGTGTTCCAGAATACACAGAATTGCACAACATGGTCAAATAGGTCTCCCATTAATAAAGCCAGAAACATGTGAGGAGAGACAAGATGTAAAATGAAAATCAGAAGACTAAACAGGAAAAATCCAAAAGAAAGATGAAAATACAATAAATTATTTATCTCAGAACCAGCAAGCTTTTCAGAAAATGGGAGTGAAATCTGGCCTCTACAAAAGTGAGTGTTTATACCTTACATGAATGTCAATAGGATGAGACATTTGCCCAAGAGAAATGAAAGAATTTGCAAGGAGGCAAGAGTTGTTTACAGGAGACAAAAAAGAAAATATTTAAAATAATTCTTTATACATTTTATGAAATTTGGTAGGTAGAAAAAAATGCAACAGTCAGTGACAGAAAGTTGTGTTCTGCAAAAATTATTGCACAGGCTGCATTTTGATAATCTCTTTCTGGTGCCTTGGACCCATGCTTTCTTCAACAGGCAACATCGACTGTTACAGGTAAAGGTATTTAAAAAACAAACAAATAAAAAAAGATAATAATTACCTGAAATAAGCACGCTGTAATAGATTTAGTCCATATGATGTAACAGCATTATTTATCAGTCAGGAAAGACAAGTAACTTTGCTGAGTTACAAAAAATAGTGTCCCCTCCTCTTTCCCAGCTACCCTAACAATTTCCTATATTGATTTAACTGATTTTTACCAGAAAACACTTTTTGCTGAATCTTTGAAGAGCTGCTTAAAACATGAAATTTCATTAGAATAACATGTATGCTTAATGTTATCAAGTCATCTAAAAATACCAGGCCAAAGCTAGGATATTGGATCTTCCAAAATAACTGAAAGACAGGATTCCAAAGCCTGGCCACAAGCGATAAAAACACTTAACAGTCTAATAATGTTGGGATGAGGTAAAGTATTGAGATACATTAAATATTGGTTATGAGGTTGAAGATTTGGGATAAATGGGATGCTAAATACATAATGTAGTCATTGCAAATGCAGAAGACTGAATGAAGACTGAGATGGCAGAACGTGATGACAAAATTAAGTCAAATCAGGCCAAAGAAAGCTGAGGAATTCCAATAAAACCTAACAAAATTAGATAATTAACCAATGTTATCTATTTTATTGTGCCTGTATTACCCAGAACCCAAGTGCACTTGAAAAGAATCTGCAGAAACAGCTGGTACTAAAACCAACACTCACATTATACAGGTTTGAGAGATTTACGTTAAACTAGGTTTAGACAGATCTTGTGGACTGAATGCCAATTAACAACTGGGACACATTTTCCAGCTTCTTTTAATCCAAAAGGAATTCAGTTAATGCTCTCATAGACTATTCTGTGATATCAATGAAAGTACAGATAGGGGGGACAGATGGGAGATTTCCTTCAAAAGTACACTCTTGTGAGGAACTAAAATACTAAGGTAGATGCACCCATTAAAATGCAACAGTAGCCAATTAATATACACAGAATATAAAATGAATATTCTTTTCTATTAAATGATGTTAACCTAAATGCTCACCATTAAAAAAAAGATGTGTCATTCCACAGACCAGAATAAATGAACCTAAACATACAGTAATGATATAAATGGAAAAAAAGCTAATCTAAATTAAGATACGGTAAAACTATAAGGGAAGCTATTATAGCACCATCACAGAAATTCATGTTATAAGATCATATTGTTTATGAGAATTTGAAAAGAACAAGGACAGAAACCAGCTGGAGAAGCTCCAGGATGAAACTGAATAGGCACTCCAGACATAGACAGTAAACAGCACATTCAATGCATTTAGTATTAAAATGGAAAAGCAGAGGTAGCGTAGTTTTTTAAGAAGAGACAGAGCATTAAAAAAAATTTGAAAAGGGACAAAAAAGGGACAGAAGGGATATAAGTAAGATCAGACAGTACAGGAGTAAGAGTAACTAGTACAAGCTAAAAGAGAAATGCTTTCCTCAAAGTTATGGTACTACATAATTACAAATGCTATAGCTGTTTTGGAAATGCATGCAAAATTGGATTCTTTAGCTAGATATACGCTCAAAATAACCGAAGAGACAATAAAGGAAAAAGACTTTTCGGTCCTGTTGATTCGTGTTGCCACTATGAAAGTTCAGCTCTAAAGTCCATTTACTTCAAGGAATCAAGTACATCACCTGCTTTCCCGATTGAAGAAATAAATATTTATGTTACTATTGCAGCCTTCCAGCATCCATCCATCTTATCAGTTTTGTGCAACTCCTTGTGCTGATACTGTCCTCTAATGGTGGGGCTTGGGGTGTTTTGGGTTTTTTTTGAATAGATAAAACTGACATATTTCTCTCATAAAGAGTGTACAACAGCAACTACTTCTCTGTGAAATGCTACCAAACCCCATTTAGATCTCTTTGCCTGGATGGTATACTGTCAGAGAATATTCAGTAGGCTTGTGAAGAATACCAGTCACACCTAATGCAAAAAAATTTAATAATTCATATCGCAAATGGTTAGTTTAAAATCCTCTATTGTGAGACTGATCTGATTACATGGAAAATTCAGTAGTATTTAGATCTTGTAACTCTAACTCAGATCAAAGTATTTTTTTAAAAAATATTTAAATAAGCTTAATATTAAGATTTTTCTTCCTTTCTTGATGTTTTGATCCTTTTGCACCAAGTCTCACCACTTGACATAATTTCCTTCATCTACATTTTTTACATTGTAAAAAATACTGCATCATTGCCAGAAACATTAGACGGTGATTTGCAAACATTAGTGACAAATTTTGAATTAGAGATAACTCGCCTCATTTTAAAAATATCTAAGTATTTTACAGTTCCCAATCTACAAAAAAGCGCACAGAAACTATAGCATGCATTATGAACCTCAGCACAGGATTTTTTCAAGCATGAAAATCATAGCCCTTGAATGTACCGTTTAACATCATCCCAAGAGCGCCGTACCTCTACACAGGATTTCTTCATCTTTATTCTATGGGCATGTCTGATGTCAAAGTCTACCTGATATTGTGTGACTGACTGTATTGGTATTTGGTGTAGAAGAAATAAATAGAATAAATAGAATAACTTAATTAACATACTTCCCAACAACAGAAAAGAGTATCAGAGCATGAACTATAGCACAAGATCACACAAGCAAATTGGACTAAAAAAATAATGATTCACTTTACTGACTTTGACTTTGGTATATTTGACCGGACAGTTAATGCCTCTCAGCTCTTATCTTGTGTGAGAGAACACATGTATCTTTTCCCAATTTGAGGAAGAAGTTGCATTATTACTACTGTTTATAGATTTACGTGGTCTTAGTTTTTATTTTGTGAATTTAAACCTACTTGCATAAAAATATAATAATCCTAAGTGTGGTTGCTGCAGTCCCCCAGAAGACTAGAAATGGTGAAATTCAACCTTAAAAAGGACAGTAACTTATTTTGATTATGATTTCTCACACTTGAAGGAAGGTAATCTCTCTCCATACAGTTACACTATGAGAAGAACTGGCAAGGCAACTTCAGACACAAAATTAATCAAATCATATGAAAATGTATCTGATGCTATCCTATTTTCCATCTACTTCCTTGTGTGCTTGATGCATATTTCTGCAATGCCTCATAATGCGCAACTATCACCGTGCTTTCTAATCCTGCCAAAAATCTAGCTATTGAGCAACAGTCCTCTTCATCACAGACATCTACTGTATCACTATCCACCATACCCTGTATTTGCTGCTTCAGGAGCAAAACTGAGTTCCAGGACAGAAATCTGATTTCCTATTTAATATCAAAGAATGGTATTTCTGTCTGACTAATAAGGCCTTCCATTACCAGATTTCTAATCAGTATGATTAACATGGACTCTAAAGGCAACATCAGACCAAAGGGAAGTACTGCATTATGAAAACAAAGGCCCTAACTTGTAAATTTAAGAAAACTGTGGTAAGCTGGCTAAGGAGTTCAGAATCTTTTCTTGTCTTATTATCCCTAGTATTGATTGAAGTCTCTCCACCTTGAAATTGCTGGTGAGGACAAATCTATTGAGTCTCATTAAATCCAGCAAAGGAATGAAGTCCCCTGAGTATTTGGGACCACTAAAACAGATGCTACACATTTTAGAAAAATATTCCCTATCCTTTAGGATGAGAACTGTAGCTCCAATATGAAATAGATATCTATTTGTTTCCATAAATGGTCTAACCTAAACGAGTTATTGTAGAATACAGCATCCTTAAAATTTGCATGAACAAAGAAGAAGAATAAAGGAAAAAGTAGGAGTATGTCAGTAAGTCAGTACAACTTGTTAAAACAGATTACACAACTTCACATGTGTACCCCGCCCACTATAGCTGGACTGGGAAAAGAATTCGTGGTCCTCAACAGATTTACACATAACTCAGTGAAGGTTCATGACCTTTATCTGGTTTATCAGAAATGCAATTTACTTTACTCAGCCAACTGTTTCCTACTATACATTAACATCAGCGTAAAGAGCAGTTCTTCCTAAATGGTAGACTGTTAAGATGAACTTGGAATACGTCAGCCAATCACATCGCCTGAGCTACAGCATACAGTGCCTATCTGACCACTAACAAAGAGGTCATTGATCTTCCTGTAAGGGACAATATATCATAGGATGTACACGCTGATAGGCTCAATGACATTTGGAGCAATAGGAAAATATTCCTTTGTGAATATGTCTGTGGAATAGCTGACACATCCTTATCTAGCTATTGCAGCCAGCATATTATTAACGTATGGGAGACAAACAGAATGCACACGTGTCTGGAATAGTTTGCCTTCCTGTTTCAAGGAAAATATAGGTGTTTGTATTATTTTATGGTTGCTGAGTTTTCCAAAGGTCTACTGTGACTTCAGCAGGACTGTGCCTCTTATGATTTGGAAACTATGTTACTTCAAAGCAGTTAGAGTGGACATTTTATGCAGTTTACTAATCAAAGTACAGAACAGGAGGTCATGACATTGGGAAAAACTTGTCCCTTTCCCCCGCTAAAGTTAAGTTCTCTCACACATATAAGATGATCCATTGCATTTTGACTTGCAAAACAACTCCTTTTCTGCATATTTTTACAAAGACCAAAAGGAGCAGATTGTTTCCAGGAGCATTGGATGTTTTGACCGAGAGAAATACCAAAAGATAGCTTATCAATTCCACACTAGTCATTTTGTCAGAATAGACGGGTTGTCTTTAGGTGTTTTAAAATGCAAACATTAGTCCTCCATGTTGAAAAAATGCTGAATTTAGCACCTCCAAAAGAACACATTCTAGGGCCATCTGTGAGTTGAAGTATATGGCAGGTATCAAAAAAGGGCTTATCCTCAAAAGTACAGCATCTTTGTTCTTGTTGTGCCATCAGGTAAGCTGTCATGGTAGGTTTTATCTCCTGCTAGGAAAGACTGAGAAATTTTAACTAGTTTTCTGAAGCAGCCATGAATTTTGGGCCAAACCTAATTTACAAGAGGCCTGCCATTATAGCTATATAACTACAGGTATACCCACCCATTTTTTCTAATATTTAAGTAGCTTATACTATCAAAAAGTATTTTTCATAGGAGAAGTTAAACTCTTCCCAAACTGAAATAAGCCATACTGGCAAATCCACTATTATACAGTACAAATTTACCTATAGGGACAGTTTTATCATGCCATAGAAAAGTCTCACCATATTTTAATTGGATTTTCTTTCATATTTTGTAGAACTAGTCTTAGAGAAATACTGTCTTAGAAACATTGATGAAGAAGAGGGCTACCTCCGTTGAGTCTTTTTTTTTTTTTCTGAGTGACTCTTCAAAGGATCCATTTTAACAGCTGTAGAAGCACTGACTAGAGGACGAAAAAAGAAGGAAGCAGCAATGCCTGATACTTACATTCGGTACGAGTTTTTGATTATTTTAAAAGATTTTTCTGTAATTTACTTTGTCTTGCCCTAGACAGATGAACTCCCCTGCTTTCTGCATGTTCTGCACAACTTTGATGGAAGTCCACCTGTTGCTAGCTGGGCTACTGTCACAGTAAATAAAAGAATAAAAGACTTAATGTCTAGAAGAGAACATACAGTGTATGTCTATGATGTACTGGTGCATAGGTACACAAGAATACGCTGAGCATTAAATGATATCATATGTTCAGCAGGCATACCCTTAAAAATCCAGTACTGATTTTTGCTTGATTTAGGCCCAGCTTCACAATTTTATTACAAACTACATACTCTAGGCAGAGTGATAAAATGGAATGCCTGTTTTTTGAAAAGGTACTGACAGTACACAATTTGAGAAAACATCCCACAATTGGTAGAAGGTATGTGAAAGCTGGATATACCTATACCTTCTTCCTTCTCAATATTTCTAAAAAGGAAAGAAACCTATCTTCTTTATTTCATACAGACCGAAAACCATATCTCTATTATAAGCTACCATCAAAAAGAGAAATTGAGTAGTGCACGTGACATTTCTTCAGGACTATCACTATTCCTAGCATTCATCAAAATACAAAATCTGTTCTATAAATATATATAAAGAGAGAGAGAGAGAGAGAGAGTTACAAATTTTTGAATGTTATCCATCTAAAAAGCTATTACAGTAACAGTTTTTTCAATTAATTTTGCTACAGGAGATTTTGCATCTGGGTTGAATAAAACAAAAAAAACTTTAAACTGGAAAGACTGTTTAAGATTTACAGAAATACATGATTTACAAATAAAAGGAATTTCAAAATCTAATCATAATCGAATTGCAGAATTTAATGATTGAAACCTCTAGAAGAGGAAGAAGAAAAACACAGAAAACACAAATTACATAAAGAAGTTGTTATGCTTGGCAATTCACTCCTATTTTTCTTCAAATGCAAGTAAATCTTACTTTTTAAAGGCTGATTAATTCAACATAAGCAAGAGGCCACATATGCTGGGACGTAATTAGGGCAGAAAAGCCCTGATACTCTACCAAACAGATTTTGGTAACAACATGGATCTCTGAAAGGATGCAACACCACACAGTGCTTTGATTATTCTGCCCATTGATATGGGGCAGATAGATATTAAAATTAACTTTGTGATCATAAAAGACACAGACATACTTTTTGATATGACATTGTTTCAGCTGTATGGGCATGTTCTTGATCTTTCAGAACTTTTTGTGCATCTGTACTGAGCGCCTGAAGCTGCTGGATCAGCTCAGCCTGCTGTGCTGTATGCTCAGTGTTTTGTCTGTAAAGGTTCTGCAGCTCCAGTAACTCCTTCCTGTACAAAGCAAGCAATAAAGAGAAATTAAGAAAAGAACAATGATGACCTGAGTTAAACAATTGTGTTCAGATAATTTTATTCTACATAATGAGCCTCCTATATTTACTTATTTTTCTATTAATTGCCTTATAAACACTAGAAGTTACGTATATAATATTTATTGTATACTTTTGAAAAAAAATCTACAAAACATGTTTCAAAACAGAATGTCTTTCAATTTTCCTTTAATGCTCTGACCACTCTAAAATAGATTTGCATTACTGCATTGACACTTTCTAATCAATATTCAGTTACATGTCAAAATGTAAAATATTTAGAACACAGGACTGTAAGGCAAGTTTAATTTTTTTTTAAACTAGAAATATCACAATAAATATAAAGGTTTTCCTTAACTTGTATAATATGTGTAATGTTATTCTCTTTTCTAAAATGGATCTGGTATTTGGATACGTGAAGTATGCCTTCTGATAACTTACCAAAGGACATTCTGTCTGTGGGTATAGCATACCTCAATAACTACAAGGCAGGTGAGGAGACTTTGATTTGTATTACATAACATGATACAGCAAAATAAGATTCATAAACTGTATAAGTTAGAATTGTGTTGTAATGAAATCTGAGGATGGACCTAGCATAATCAGGCTGCTTGAGAATTTGACTCTACTTCTAATAGATAATAGAAACTAAGGCAGAAATTAACTCTTAGTTATGTTAAACCATTATTAAAAACTTCAAATATTTGCTGTAACACATTTCAGTTGACTCCATTAATACTTTTTTAACATATTTTCTACTTAATTCGCTGTTTAATTCACAAGCACATTTCAAACTAGTGCTAAGTACAGATAGTGAAATTTACATCTGTCACTCCAACTCATTTACTTGGTGACCACCAGCAATCACACGACTTCTCTGTGCCTATAATTATCATTAACAACAAGAGTTACCGTTACATTTTTATAATACTGCTGAAAATGTCCAGAGAAAAAATAGTGCATAAAAGGTAAGCAGTAATATCAACTTTGGTGTTTTTTCCTGAGAAATTGAAGAATGATGAGGAAAACATTTCAAGAGAACTTTCCAAAAATACTGATATTAGAGGGAAAAGAATATTTCTTAAGACTTGTCCCACTATTTAATTTATCCACTATTCACTCAATAGTACAATAGCTGAGTAATTATATAAAAATTGAAATGACATGTACCACAATGCCACAGTCAGAGAACTTAATGGTAGGAAAAAAGACATTTTAAAATAAGTCTGGTAATAGCCCAATATTGAAGAACACTTAAGGACAGGCTTCCTTTACAGTATTTAAGTCCCACTGTTTTCAATAAGATGTAAAATAGCACCTCAAAATTTAGCAAGGGTAGAGCTGCAGTAAGAAGAACTTTTTATGTAGCAAAAAAAAAAGTACAACTTCAGCATAGACTTCATATGTACTAATTTAATTCTGATCAGAAGCAAAGCAACAGGAATGAGGACACAGCGACACATTAACACTTTCCAACACCATGCACAGCAGGCTTCCAATCCAGCACTTCAGTTCTATCTCCCTGATTGTCACTAAACACCAGAAAATGACACATTTACACTGTGTTAAAACCCAGATTAAAGAAATCTAGCAGTTTCTCTAGCCACACTTTCATTTTATTGTAGAAGAGGAAAAAATAGGGTAATGTTGAACCCTCAGATACTGTTTGAAACGTTGGTAATAACTGCTACCAAGAACACTTTTCATGTTAAAGCTTTTTAATTTATATGCAAACATCAATGCAGGTATTGCCTGTAGGTGTCTCAGGTGTTACCTGAGACTGCACAATATTGTGTGTTCTCTAATGTACCACCCACAAAGTTTACTAAGATCAATAGGAATCCTTCTGTTGACTTCATCAAGCTTTGAGTCATACTCTGAAGTGGGGACCAAACCTTGCAACCATCCAAAAACTGCAGCAGTAGAATGCAGCTACTTTACTCATGCTAAACGTTCAACGTGAGCTTAAGCATTTCTAAAAGTAAGAAAACCCAGATACAGCAGCATGTTTTAAAATGAAACTGCACTTCATCTCTTCATACATATCTCCTAACTTGCTGTATTTTTTGCTTTGAATAACATGATATACAAAGCAAAAGTTGCAATCAGGAAAATTCTAGAAACACAAAAACACACAATTCCTGAAAGAAAAATTCTGTATTCAGCTTAGTTGTACATTATGACTATTTTTATCCTGTTCAGTGAATGAAATACTATTTTTACATTGTAATTCTGCAATGGGAGCTTTCTTTTACTTCATTTTTATACAGGAATCAGGAAATGATGCTCAATTTCAGCAGTGATCATTAAGCATCAATAGCACAATGCAAATAGACTTGCAGAATAAAACATCCGACAACCTGATGACGAGAACTTTAAACCAGGAACAACAGTGGAGGGAGATGATGACCAACAATCAAGCGTGGAAGTTGTGGACTAGCTTGACAAGCAAAGGATGAAGAGTGATGTGGATGGGAGAAACCTCAAGATCAATTGAGCAGGGCCCAAGGAGGACCACCTCAAGTGCATGCAAAGAAATAAGGGGGAGACAACAAGACAGCATCACGGGCGAAGCTCACAGGCTTCTGGTAAAGGAGCACAACTTGATGCCCATCTTAAGTGTCTGTACACTCACGCACACAGCACAGGGAGCAAACAGAAGCTGGTGGGCTACAACTCATGGAAACCATGGAGACATGATAGAATAGCTCATGCCACTGGATTGCTGCAATGGATGGATATAGGCTCTTCAGGAAAGACAAAGCAGAACAGTGAGGAGTTGCCCTCTACATGAGAGAGCAGCAGGAATGCCTGGAGCTCTGCCTGTGGAAGATGAGGGGCCAGCTGAGAGCTTGTGGGTCAGGATTAGCAGGAAGTCCAACATGGGTGAGTGTGGTGGGTGTCAGCTATATACCACCTGATCAGGAAGAACAAGCAGATGAGGCATTCTTTAGACAACTAGAAGAAACCTCACATTCACAGGCCCTGGTCCTCATGGCCAACTTGAGTTCCCTGTTATCTGCTGGAAGGACAAAACAGCAGGGCACAAGCAATCCAGGAGCTTTCTGGAGTGCATTTATGACAACTTCCTAACACAGGTGATCAAGGAGCTGAAAAAGAGAGGTGCTCTGCTGGACCTCATGCTTACAGCCAAGGAAGGACTGGTCGGGGATATGAAGGCTGGAGAAAGCCTTGGCTGCAGTGACCATGAGATGATGGAGTTCAGAATTGTGAGAGGAAGGAACAAGGCAAATAGCAAGCTCACAACCCCAGACTTCAGGAGAGTAGACTATAGTGTGTTCAGGGACCTGCTTGGAAGAGTCTCATGGCATACAGCTCTTGAGGGAAGATGGGTACTGAAGAGCTCATTGATTTTCAACAATCGCCTCCTCCAATCTCAAAAATGGTCTATCCTGCTGAAAGGGAGGTCAAATAAAGGTGGCAGAAGGCCTGCCTGGATGTACAAGGAGCTCCTGACTAAACCTCAAATTTAAAAAGGAAGCATACAAGAGGCGGAAGCAGGAACAGGTGACTCAGGAGGAACGTACAGACATCGTCCAAGCATGTAAGGGGGCAGGGGGCTTAGAAAGGACAAAGCCCATCTGGTGTTGAATTTGGTGAGGGGAAGGGCAACGAGAAGGGCTCCTACAAATACAGCAGCAGCAAAAGGAAGACTAGGGAAAATGTGGGTCTGCTGTTGAATGTGGCAGGGGAGTTAGTGACAAAGGACACAGAAAAGGTGGAGGTGTTCACACAATCACAGAATGGTTGAGTTTGGAAAGGACGTTTGGAGAACATCTAGTCCAACTCCCCTGCTCAGGAGTTTTGATCAGACTATATGAGGGTGTGTACATACATACATGCAGCATATAGACACAAATATAAGCACATATTGAAAGAAATGTTGCAATATACTAGGCACAGTAAACAAACACAAATGTAAGAAAAAAGTCATCATCAGGAGCATTGTAAGAAAAAGAAAAAGAAAAATCTCTCAGCTAAGCACCAAAATCAAAAGACCTGCTAGGTCTACTTTTTTCTTTCTTCCCCTTCCCCTCCGTCCCAGTAAACAAACATACCATGATACACTCAGAGGTAAATTCTGCCCTGATTTCCACTCCATTTGGCACTGAAGCTACTGGATATCACTGAGGAAAAAAAAGTTCTGTGATCTAACACTTCAATACCTATACAGAGCTACAAATACTCTGGTTTTGCTCAAGTGAAAATAGAAGAATAGAACTAAATCATTTTAGCCATAAAAGTAAGGTTACAATAACAGTGTATTTGGCTTTAAACATTACAAGTATTTTTTTTTAATTACTTCCTCATGACCATTTTGGAATTACAGGAAAACCTGAACTTCTTTTAATCAGGAACAAACACGGAAATCTGATCACATACACACCAAGAGAATTCTGGCTGCTGATCTAAAGTTAAACCAGTGGGGGTTTTTGTTTGTTTGTTTGTTTTTACACGCAAATTTCTAAAAGAAGAATTATTAACTGACCTTGTACAATGTTGCTGAGGAAAGGTGAAACTGAACAAATAACTTTTTAATTTAAGAAAAATTAAAAATGGGTAACCATAAGGATATCAGTATTATTTGGCTGCTGAATACAAAACAAATCAACAGACATAGAAATAATAAAACATTGTCAGAAAAAATAAAAGGCATGACATTCACTGGAGTTTCCTAAAACTAATTCTAGGAAAGACCAGTATCAAAAATACTCCCTTACCCTTCAAGTTTATGATGCTTATATACACAACTCAAAATAATTTATTAAGCATACTCCAAAATCTTTTGAACTAGCTACATCTCTATCTTTTCTGGCTATTGCTTTTTATAACTTTGTGAAAAACTTGGAAGAATGGGAGGGGAAGAAAAAAAGTCAATGAGAAAGGAAGGAATAATGTGGATCCTAATTAGTTTAGTCCAGAAGGAACTGCTTACCAGTATGAACTTGGAGATAATATCTGAACAAGTTAGATGCTACTAATGAAATATAGACCCTCATTCAAGTCTGGAACTCAGAAATCCAGCACATTTTAAATATTTTAAATACTATAGCAACTAGGTGCCAGCAAATATATCTATATAAAAACAGCCAAGATGTCACAACGCTAAAGCAAAGCCGTAAATAAACCTGTTCTGAAATTGTTTTTAAATACCTAATTTGGTTTTGCAGAAGACCATTCCAGATTAAAATCTTACTGTGAACTCCTGTACAAAGAATTGTTGTACAAATAGAACACAAGGACATTCCTAGGAGAAGCTTTCAAACTAAATTGTAACAAACTATCTAATGACTCACCACCACTGCAATTATACACACTGGAATGCATTTAACCTAGATTAGAAGGAAAAATATGAAAGATTTCCATGGTTGACCAGATTCAAGCAATAATTTTCACTTGGGAAGACCAGATTTGTCAACAGCATGTATGCCCAAAACATTCTTTTAAAACCTATTTTACATCATGTTTTAATTGATATACAAAAAAGCCCTTTGGATTAACCCAAAAAAGCTTTTCTGGGTAAGTGTGAATTACATACATATTAAACCACACACAGCTGGATTCATATTTTCCTCTGTCACGCTTAGAAGAGTTCTGTAAAACAGGACAACACAAGTCCTCCGGAGCTAGAAAGAGCTATATAGATTGGACCTCCTGCAACTAGCTGGGACCATGAATAGGGACATCCTTACTACTACCAAGGCACGGAGAAGTCAAATACTAAATAAGACTTATCATTAGCTGTTACTTATTCTTCTTGTTTTCAAATTATTTGTCAAATCTGAATTTCACTGATCTTTAATGCTCACTCAACCTGCATCTAAACTCAGCTGTTTGGCTGCTTTCCAGTGTACTTCCATTTAAATATTTGACATGATTACAGAGAACTCAGGAGGAGCCTGAACTAACTGAAAGAAGATGCTGAGGTAGAGCCTACCTCTCACAGTAGAGGGATGAGTACTTAACACCTTGATAGGATTACTTTTCAGTCCATGTTAGTAACTAAACTGCAAAAAAAAATTTTTTTAACAGATTAATTGCTGGGGAAAAATTAGTATCATATTTCAGAAACCTTTAAAAGGGATGTGAAGGTGTCACGCTGATAGAGCCATCTAGTCATGAATGGGGTCTGCACAATAAGAAACCATATCACAGAATCGTTGGGGTTGGAAGGCACCTCTGGAGATCATTTGGTCCAACCCCAGCAGGGTCAACTAGAGTACGCTGCCCAGGGCTGTGTCCAGTTAGATTTGAATATCTCCAAGGATGGAGACTCCACAACCTCCCTAGGCAACCCATTCCCATGTTTGGCCACCCTCACAGAGAAAAAGCATCAATCAGTGGTGTCATACACCATTTTAGAGAATTTATTTTCCATGCCTAAGAGACAGGCAGAAGCCTGTGACAGACTTTTACAGACACTGGTGCTACTTTCCAAAACACCTACTGTTCTGTGGGACAAGAGTTAGAGCAGAATTGAGTACTTCTCCAAAATTTTAGTCCTTGTTAATTTGCTGTAACAGACTGGCACTTAGAGAAAATAGTTCTCTTAGTGACTACAGACATAGTTACTGTTTAACTAAACAAAATTCTTGCTAAGAAACTATCAGATTTGCAAAACAGAGCAAGAAGTTACATCACAAGGAACAGAGCAACAGACAGTATGCACCTAGACCTTTAGAGAGTTTATTTTCCAATTGGACTGAGAATCTACTGTAAGAATTCCAGACAGTATTTTTGAGTTATATACATGTCCACTGAAAGAGAAAATGCTTCTGTTTTCCTGTCTGCCTATACTGTATATGAAATAAGGTATCAAGTGAAAGAAGCCAGATTCCTTCATTTCTTCCTCCAGAGCACATTCCTAATAATTATTAGGGTGTACCGTGTTTAGAGTATTAGACTGTTTAGTATTAGAGTGTGGTCTGCTGTCAAAAAAAAGGGGGGGGGGGAAGGGACAGGGGACAGAGAGATTTGGTAATCAGAGCAGGTTATCATTTTTAGCTGCAAAAGCTTGAAGTGGATGATGGGAAAGTGGAGATAGTAAGGGAGAGGGGGTATTTTCTGTACTACTTGTAGAAGAATTTTCTAGCAGAATAGAAGTAAAAATGAATATTTGATGTAACATTTTCGTAAGACAAAGTTTTAACCAAGGCTAACTGAACACCTTTTTATCAGTTAAAAAAAAAACCTGCAATCATAATGCCAATACAGATCCAAGACTTTAATTATTTTGACTTTTCTAAATTAAGAACCAAAAGAAAACCAGTCTTATCTATGTACTGATACACCTATGCATTCATATATGATATATTTTCATTTTCACACCTTAGGATGTGGAAAAATTCCAGTAATCTGTTCCACAAAAACACAAAATATTTTAAATTCTTAGTTTGTAAATTGTTGACACTGCTGTCTGAAACCAAGTTCTACATCATATGATCAATTTGGCATAAGCCTTTTTTTATATTGGAAAAATCAACAAGGAACTTGTAGCCAAAGACGGTTCATAAAGATAGATTAGTAGACACTGAATGATGATTAGACTGATTAAAATATACTTGTTGTATTTTTTATATATATATATATATATATATATATATATATACACACACACACACACGTGTGTGTGTGTGTGTGTGTGTCATGTACCACTGATGTGGAAAAAATACTATTAGTCATCATGATACCAGTTTAATATCTAGAAACAAAAAGACTTGAGCACACAGCAAAACACATATTGATCTGTTTGTTGAAGTTTAACTTTTTCCATTAATTTGGAAGGTTGCCTGTATGGAGGAGCAAACAGAAAGAGTTCAGACACTTCAGAATAAGTGTGTTATATAACTTTGTTACCTCCACTTCAGACACTATTTTTAAAAAGGTACTTTTTTTACTTACACATTTAAACAAGATCAACTGTGACAAATCCTAAGAGGTTGCTTTGCAGTCGTTAGCAAACAATGCATTTCAAGAAATTTTACGTTCATTAATTTGGCCAACTCAGTCTGTAATATCATAAACTGCAACTAGTAAATAATAACTTTGTAAACCTTGATTAATTGACTTTAAAAATGCCCTCTTCCTCCTCCCGAGACCTCTCACAGACATGTATTACTGAGAATCATTTCAGAAGATAAAGCTTACTGGTCTGCTGATGAATTTTACAATTCCAACAACTGTTTCTCTTCATAAAATATTCAGTTAAACTATGTCTATTTTTATTGACATATAAGATCCCAAATATTATAGGTTTTAAAAATAAAAATAACTAGATATCATTTTTCCAGTAAAGATTTCAACAAATACTAGGAAGACTAAACAGGTCAGAGGTATCACAAAGATCATATATTTAGTTTTTTCTCAAAAAGAGAAATAAAAAAAGACTTCTATTATATTCTTACGTTCGACTGCAACATCATCCCAACAGCAGCTCTTCAAACACAAGCACATTTTGAGGAAAGGAACATTATTTGTGTAACACAGGAGTGATACACACTATATACAGCTCCAGAATTATATAAATAAGAAGTGAAGACTAGCCAATTTCCACTTGAAGTCACTGATTGTCTTCTGCCGTTATTGTCATTTTGATGACTTCAGAAGTCTAGTCAATTCATATAATGCATTCCATCCTTCATTTCTTTTTACAATCACATAATCACTGAGGTTGGAAGGGACCTCTGGAGATGATCTAGTCCAACCCCCCTGCTCAAGCAGGGTCACCTAGAGCACGTTGCACAGGATCGCGTCCAGGCGGCTTTTGAATATCTCCAGAGAAGAAGACTCCACCACCTCTCTGGGCAACCTGTTCCAGTGCTCTGTCACCCTCACAGTGAAAAAGTTTTTCCTCATGAATGTATCTGTTCTTCCCAGTAAACACATCTCGAGAGTTACTGGGAGGTAAAAGCATGCAAGTTTTAGTTTGGTCCACTGTTACTGAGACACAAATGCCTCACTTTACTTCGAGGCTCAAGCTACAGCGGAGCAGCAACCGCAGCGTAAATCCTCACGCTCATTAAACCAACGCAAATTCTGCGCACGCTCCTCTCCTGTTTAAACCCCATTTACACAAACCGCGCATGCCCAGTAATGCCACAGCCGAACCAGGCCGTGCAGAGACAGCGAGCGGCACAAAGCCTCGGCGCAACTGCGGACCGACAGCAGCCCGCTAGGAGGAGGCTCTCCGAAATAAGAGCGGTGTCACCTCGCGTCGGGACCCCCCCGCTGCCCGCCAGGTGCGCGGCGCTGCCGCCCCGCCCCCACCCCGCCGCGCTGGGGACGCGAACCCGCGGCAGCACAGCCGCAGGCCGCTCCTGCCCGGCCCGCGCCCGCCACACTGGGCTCGCCTCCCCCGCTCCGCTCCCGTCGGGAGGCCTGTTCCCTGCTCCGCGTGAGAGGGGAGCGAGCGAGCTGCCACAGCACGGGACCGGCAAGCCAGCTCCCCACCCCCACCAGGGCCCAGAGCCAGGGGAGGCAGCACGAAGGAGCCGGTCCCTCGAAGCGGGGCTGAGACGCTCGGCGCGGTGGGGAAAGGGCCCGGCACTAATCTACCAGATGCAGCATAAGAAAAAGATTTGTGAAACCTAATATAAAGCTTAAATCGCTTCATTTTAAACCTTTAGCACAGGCCTAAATAAATTCCTGCTGACCTGTAAAGCTTGACTAATTAAAATCTTAAAGTTAGGCTTGAAACTTGTCTAAGTCTAGGACATTTAGCCTCTCCAATTAATTGCTTGTTACTATTGGTATTTTTTGACTCTCTGACCCAATGCTAATTATAGAAGTGTAATTTTTAATGCCCATTCCTACTTAAAAAATTATATTAATCTAATAAGAACCAAAACATATCAAAGACAGCCTGTATAAATTCTCACCCACCAGTAAATAACCAGAAGTTTTACACTTGGCAAAACAGAATGAGATGAAAATACATTGTTTCACAAAAACATCTCTAACGCAAGATACCACTTTCCAAGTGCATCAATAGTCTTGTAGAGAAGATGTGGAATTACAGCTAAAGAAAGCATGAAATACTTGCCTTGCTCTGATCATATCATAATCCTTTTGGGAGAGTTCTTCCTGCTTCACAGCTAGCTGAGATGATAAGTCACTGCATTTACTGTGCAACTCTTTCATTTGTTCTCTTGCCTCTGTTAAATCAGTTTCCAAATTCTGCAAAGAAAGCATTTGAAATATATTGAAGGCAGTGTAAACTAAAGAGTTAAAACCTTTTATGTGCACTATGTATATATGCATGTAAACATGTACTTGCATAAACACCCATATATTTATTGCTATCTAAGTAAATATACATATGTATTTGTGTTTGTATGTGCGCATATGAAACAAATACTAAATCTCAGACAAATGTTATGTCCGATTTTGGGTAGTTATTTATTCCTTACTCTAAGAACTGTTCCTTAATTTATTGGTTTGTTGCATGTCGAAGGAGAACCCTCAATCAAGTCTTTGCAGAGCAACAGTAACCTACACGACACTATTGATTAAATCGTTCTTTATAGACTTCAAACAGAAGAAATCTAGTCCTAACAAAAAACGGCTATACTGTTGCTGTTTTTAAATTCTCCTAAAATTGCAAAGATCTCATACATGAAATAAGAATTATGGCTAAAGACTCATTTTTGAGACTGCTTGTTGAAACATGGTATTGCAGAAAGCATCTGTTTTTGCACTTGTAATTCAGGAAAAGAAATGGCATGCAAGAAAGAAAACTTACGGGAATGCTCATTGAAAAGAATGTAAACAAGCAATAGTTTGCCTTTTACAGTAAGCCTTCATGTAAAAGTTAGTGAGCAGAGTGTGAAAGTATTTCTGCGAAATATGGTAGCAAGTCAGCTTATCCAAGCAAGGCTTAGATGTTTCTATATAGTGACCTTATCAGAGTTCTCTGGGGGTTTAGCCACCTAGAGCAATAGTACTTTAGTCCTTAAGAAGCTTTGCACTACTACTCTCCCAGAATGTTTTGAGGCAAGAATGGAAATAGAATAAATACAGCAATATCTAGAGCAGAGTTTCAGAAGTTGGTAGTTCCTGCCCTTAGACCTACTTTGGTATCACTACTCATAGACAAAATCACTTGTTCACTCTGAGGCAAACATTCCAAGATACATCAACAGTCTGAAACAAATACATCCTGGTAGGACAGCGTCTCATTTATTGCCAATGGTATATTAGTTTCTCCTCCATTTGAGCAGACACTTGGTTAAAGAAATAACAAAAAGCGTATTTTTCTCTTTCAGCATAGATGCCTCAAATATCGAGGGTATTAAAGCATTTTTTGAGTAAATAATGGCAAATAGTGAATTGTTTTTAAAATAGCATAAAAGTATGTTATACATATTTGGACATATAAGAAGTATACTTCAATCAAATTGTTTTAATTCTGACAAGAATCATCACTTCCTGTTAATATAGTAATGTAAATTTTGTGAAACAGCAGAATTCATGAATGAATAAAGTAGAACTATTTGTTTCATGATAAACCTCAGTTAACACACACAGTGTACCTGACTGATGAGTCATCATTCGATCTTGAAGGCTGAGTAACAAAAATTACTTTTTCTGAGACAACAAAAAATTTCAAAATGACAGGAAACAGTTCATTCTATCACACAAAAATGTTGATAGGTATTTTGTTGGTGTCATAAAGTATCTTTATAACCTGCAGTTAAGTAATTCCAAGGTTTTTCTCAGTGTTGTTTTTCCCCAATAACTAGAAGTAATTGTAATACGTGGAGATGATTTCCCACTTACAACTTTTAACTTAACAAAAATTATAGCAGTTTACATTTTCCCTGAATAAATTCTATTTGCATTTCTTTCACACCATGCTAAAAAAGTTGTGGAAGTTTTTCATGGTACAGATTTTACCAATGATGATCTTACCAATGCTGAAGTTTCCAACATCCATTGCAGAGTAAGGTACAAAGAATAGAAGACAAATGGTTTTGTCATTAGTACAGTTGTATACCAAGTCACACAATGGCAGAAGTTAAAACCAAAAAATTGTGATCTAGTGGATCACCCTAAATCTGAAATTCATAAACTTCAAGTTTTGTTTTCAGCTAACTAAATTAATCTGATAAAGGTTGGCCCTCTTGGAAATCAGAAGCACTACCGAAAGGGTGAAACATGGAAAAAAGCACGCAGACTGATGGGTTATATATATTTCAGTGTACAAGTTATTTAATACCATGAGATATTCAGTAGAATTTATGCATCATTCAGGCATCTAAGATTATGAAATCAAATCTTTTACCCTCAAATTCTGATTAACTCCCTTTTTTAAAATTGTGTGGAATTTATGTTATTTTTTACAGCTAATACAGCAGCAGAGAAAGTAGCTTCCTCATGTAAGCAGGCAGATTGTAGAAAATGCTAAATATAGATTCTCCTACAGCTGATTTTCAAATTAAAGTTAATTTCAATTTTACATATAGACAGTTTAGAACTTAATCTTTTAAAATATCCAGAAATATATTAAAGCAAAGTAAGTACTATTTAAAATATAGTAAGTTGAAACTTCTAAAAATTTGGTTATGTATTTTGGGGAAGAGGAATGCATATGTGAGAGAAAAGTAGAAGATACACCAGTAAATGATATGTTTCTGTAAAACTGTACTGAAAGTGAAGCATAGAAAATAAGTCTACTTTTAACATACTTGCACCTTACTATTTCCATCCGTGAAAAGTGGTCATCCTAATTAAAATGGAATTAAGATGAAGAGCAGAATAATAATTGAAGGTAAAACACTACAGGAATATTTTAATCACTTCAAGCCCCAAACTTCAAATTCAGGAAATTCAGAAGTCAGGTGAATTTAAAAGCACTCCAAATATGGAAAGTATAACACACAGACAAGGCATGAGGCAGCCCAGTTGCATATAGCAGTATTATGAAATCAATGCAAATTAATAGTACGAGTTTTTTGTATCTGTAGCTTCAAAACTGTTAGAAAGTCACTTTTAAACACTGTAACTTTATTTTCATGTTTTCCTTGTTATGTATCATTACAGAGTTAACAGTATTTTTTCAAGTTCTTGCATCCCAGTAAATCTCTCATTTTTCTGTGCAACTAAAATTCTGGGTTCTTCTTGACAGAGAGAGAGCTGTTTCTCAAACTGTTACATTTTAAAAGAGAACAACCTTTTATATTTCTTTGGAAATTCTATCTTCAGACATCAGGTACTTTAAGAAGTACTTTACCAAGTAGGAAACAAGAAAACAGTAAGCAATTCCACTGTCGTTTAGGTCTACTCAAAACCCGCCAGTCTGCCATACAAAGCCTTTTCTGACTGAGTAGGTTTGTGGAAATATACTACATCTTTTGTACTGCTGAACACATACCTTAAGTCCCCTCTCCACCCACAGCAGTGCCAAACTTGCATCACCTTACTTCCCTAATTCACTCTTAACTATCGAAATGCATCCATGCATATGGCAGCAGATTATCAGCTCTTCAACTTGCAGACTTTCAGGAGATACAGAAAGCTGAGGGAAGCCCTGGCAAGCCTGGGAAGTATAAGACCTACCTGAAGGCTGAAAGCAAAGACTATGAAAGTCCAGTGTTAGGTATTTTTATGCCCTGTATACTATCTATATAAAGGCAAACCATAAAATATAATATGGCTAAAAAAGTGGCCATTATCAGCTCTCTTCCTAATAATCTATCTCATTAGGATTTAGACTAACACAACAAATCCTTAATACTTTCCATATATTCATTAAACAGGCAACGTAGCTATAATAGTGTTTCCCTCTGTATTTAAGCAAGTTGGATTTTATAATCTAATTCAGGTTGTAGTAGGCCTGGAAGCAACTGCACAAGTGACACTTTTCTGAACAGAAAACTATTCTAAATCCTGATGAAATGAGCTAGTAGCATTTAGTTTATTCTCTGAACAGAGGACCACTTGTCCAAAAGGAAAGAGCGACTCATAGCCCTTGGAGAATCTGTGATACCTAACCTGATTTTTTATCTAAAACACGTTTTTAAAATAATGTCAATATAGTTTACACTGATAAGGTTTGATTTTTATTTTTCCAGGGATATAGAAGACTAATTTGAATAGTCAAAAAGCATGGCTCCAGGGACAGACCCCTGCAGGACCCCACTTGTTACAGCCTTCAAGTAGAGTACAGTCCATTAACCACAATGCTCTGAAACCAACTGTCCAGGCAGTTTTAAAATATATCCACCCATAGATATATTTAAATATGTCCATCCACCCATGCAGATACAACATCCTAGCTTGGATACAAGAATACGGTATGACAGTGTCAAGCATCTTGCAAGAGTTGAGATGTATGACATGCACTGCTCCCCACCTTGTCCACAAATCATTTTAGCACAAAAGGCAATCAGGTTCATCAGGCATGACTGACCCTCAGTAAATTCCTGCCTGATTGTTCTCAGCTGCCTTTTCCTTTATGTGCCCAGAAATGGCTTTTAAAAGGACTTTCTCTACGATTTTCCCAGGATCTGAAGTGAGGCTGAATAGCCATTGCTTCCTGGACCAGCTCTTTGGACTTCTTTGGAGATGGGTGCAACATTTGCTTTTCTCTAGTCACTAGAAAGCTCCCCCAGTCACCACATCATTTCACAAATGATAGACAGCAGCCTCAAAGTGACATCAGCCAGCTCACAGCACCCTTGGATGCTTAGTTGGTCCCACTAACTTGAACAAGCTCTCTCAGGTAATCCCCAACTCAAACTGCTGGTACTTCTCCTCTGTCAATCCTGCCTCTAGACACAAAGGCTTGGAGGACCTTCTTGGGGAAGACTGAGGCAAAGACATTGCGTACCTCAGCTTTATCTATTGTCTGCTATCACTGTTCTCTTGATTATTGGGATGGACCATATTTTGCTTGGAGGAGGATGCCCTTAAAGACCTGCCAGCTTTTCTGAGCTCTTCCACCCTTCACAGCTGCTTCTCAAGGGCTTCCACTTACCAGTTCCCTGAGTAAACTCAAGTATCCTATCCTAAAACATGTACTATTCTAGTCTCCTTCCTCAGATGATCTCAGGATCTTCCTCAGATCATCTCAGGATCTTCAGCTTCACTATTTCATGGTCAGTACAGCCAAGGCTGCCATTGATTATCAGATCCCCAGCCTGTTCTTCCTTTGTTTGTGAATAGTGGATCCTGCTGTATGTCATTCCTGGTTGGCTCAGGCAGTACTTGTCTCAATAAGTTATCCCGACACAATCCAGAAATCTCCTTGACTGCCTATGATCCCACCCTGAAGCACCCGCACTGTTTATTGCCATCTCTGTAATCATATGAGTGCAGCACACCTTTCTTCAATGAGCATGCCTTATCAGCCATGAAGATCTGATACATTAAAAATTATTCTGACCATTTTCACTGATGGTGTGGATATCAGTAATTTTCAATAATTTATCAGGTATTACAAACAATACATCTGACAACTTGAAAATCAAATCAGTCTAGTACGCACTAGTGGATTTTCTCCCCCAAGGATCAACAAACCATTTAGTGTCCTGGAAATCCTACAATCCTTTCATCATAACCACTCCAAGAACCTTGATCTGCAAGAACATTACCTCCCATGTTAAAAGATCTGAATCAAACTCTTTACAAAGGCTTTCCACCAGTATAACAGTCAGAAGTGCCACCAAACCCACCAACTTGCAAGCAGGAGCAAAAGATGTTTCCGTTAAAGATGGTGAATAGATAGTTATTATACTGAATACACCAGAAGGTCATGCAATTTGATATTGTAAAGAAAATAGCTTTGTGAGTAAGCATTCATTAGCCAGGTTTGGGGCGGGGGAACACTACACAGACACATAAGCAGCCATCAGACACTGATACGATATCTGTGGCTTATTTCTCTTGCAGGAATTTCTCTTGCCAATTTTCACCAACAAATGGGACAGAGTAACCCATTGAAATAAAAAATATAATATTCTGCGCAATGCAAAAATATTATTTTCTTTTTCATTTTATCATAAACTGTGAAAACAATGTTTTAATATATTATATTCACTAATAAGGCCTCTCAGAGTGGAACCCTTTGGAGGCTAAAATACAATTTATTCAAAACTACAGTTAAAGTTTTAAAGTGTTCTTCCAAAACAACAAATACCAAGTATACCACAATCAAATTATAGTTAAGTAAATCATACACTGAGAAAAAAAATCTTGAATGATAATACTTTTATGTTTTTATTATTTAATATATATGTATTTTATCTTAAAATGCAGTATCTTTTATTTTTTAATGATTACATTTTAAGATGACTATTTGAAGTCAGATTCCTGCTTTGCAACATCAATTTTTAAAAAGCTGTGGGTCTTAAGTGAAGGAATGTAAATGAATGTCAGTCCCCACTGGTAGATTTGAATACATAACTTGTTATTTAAAGAAAATAACTTGTAGTGTAAATGCCCAGAGAAGTTAGTTCTGAAATAACATCCAGGAGTCCATTCCATTTCGTACCTTTATTTTGGCATCAGTGCCAGATATTTCTATTTTCCATCGTGCCTCCTGCTTCCTCAGTTTCTCCAGGTCATTTAGCAGGTCAGCACAGCGTGTATTTAATCCCTTATTTTCCTCCTCCAGGTTTTTTATAACCAGTCTGTTTTGCTCTTCCTTCTTCTGTGCACACTCCTCAGTGTCCTGTAGAACAGTACCACAAGGGCCGATAAACAAAAAAAAGTGAGAACTAATCAGCAAATATAAACTGTGCAGTTTTACCCTCACAGCAGCTTCTTCTATATTTGATAGCCAAGGTCACCTGTGTACTTTTATTGGCCTCTTTCATGCAGGTGGAAGGGTCATATTTTTTAGCTGGATGACAGCTTTGATGAGTACACATTTGCAAAGAGCCCATTAATTGATCAAGCTGCCTTTGATGCTGTCCCCAGCTATTTTTGAGACCCACACAGACATATCCTCCCAGACCTCGGCTTTATCAATTAATAATGCCAGTCCCATCAGAATCTAATTACAAGAAGCCACATCTTCACACTCCTACTTTCTTTGCTCCATTTCCATCATTAACTATTTATCTGAAAGTTATAAAGCTTGAATTCTTGGCTTTAAAGCATCTTTCTCGGAGTTGGTATGTGAAAAAACTGTGAGGTATAGCAAGGCCTAAGGCAATTTTTTCTCCAAGCTTGTCACTTTCTGTGCCACAAAGGCTGACATTGCTTAAAGAACTACTTCAAAGCTACAATCTTATAAAACTATGTACAAGTCAATATACCTTAAGTTCTTGACTTTTATCTTTAAATTTCTGGTTCAAGTTACTGAATTCATTCTTCAAATGGGCATTTTCCTCATCTACAACAATCTTGCTCTGTTTTAAGTTGTTTATCTCCTGCTGCTGTCCCAAGAGTCTCTGTTGAAAAAAATAAATTTCTTAATATACAAAAAGCAATTGTGAAAGAACATGCACGTACTCATATCGTTTTAGACCCAAGTCTGTGTCACATAACAATCTACCAAATATTATTTTATAGCATTCTTCTCGATTCATTACTACTTAAAACACACTTGAAAATGCATCACTATATAACACAGTGCTGAAAACAGAGAACAGAGTATTTTGCTGCCACTAAACAAGAGAGCCCATAATTACAAATTGAACAGAAATTATTTAGTCAAGCTTAGAGAAGGACAGAGTCATTGGCAGAAATGATATTGTGGTGGGGATTAAGAATACTTTTTTTTTTTTTTCCCCCCCTTCACTTGCACTTTTAGCATTTCAAAAATCTGGCCAAAAATAAAGAGTTGAACTTTCTCCAAATTTCATGAAAGTAATGAGAAACAAGTATTAAGTGAAGGAACCAAAAAGATTATGATACAGAACAGTTGTATGAAAGGCATTAAGTCTATATGAATTTGCAGCTTAAGGCAAGTAGGTCAACACTGTTGGAACACAGACAACAATTTACTGTACTGTACATAACGAAATCTTATGGCCATTAGGAAAAAAAAATCCAATTTTGTGTTATGATTGTACTCTGTTCTTTTAAAGGTATTCATATTACAACATCCACAATCTTAAAAGTGTTAGAACTTTGCATATTTATTCAGCAGCCTGATTTAGTTTCATATACTGTTTCCTCAGCTTCCTAAACCAAAACAGTATTTGATTTAAAATATTTTCCTAGCAGTGACACTATAACTGCAGTAAGAAGCAGATGAAACTTTTGTCTGAGAACAAAAACGCAACTGCCTTTAATATTCAGACCTAATGAAATGTATTCGATGATGTTAAAAAAAAAAAAAAAAGTATATCTCTGGTAACCTATCCAAAGGTTTCTTGAAATACCATTTTCAACCTGAAATTGGTTAATTCCAATTCATATGTATGCCAGACATGAAAAAAAAGAATGAAAATGTTTTGAGAACAAATATAAACAACACAGTATTTAGAGCAGAAATCATGTCCAACAACTATTAATTTTAAACCTACATCTAATGATCTGGGTGAAAAGAGTAACTACGTCACCACTAAACTCAAAGTAACATGCCTACAACTAGAAACATACACACATATTACAAGTAGCAGCCCTTCATACAAAGCAAGCTGTGGAGGCATAAGCAGAGCTTGCTCAGCATGTTTATTAGTGTCAGTATGTTGGTATCCTAAGCACCCACATTCCACCTGGAAATTATCCACAATGGAATGAGCACACAGTGATCATGCAATTTTGAGAGACTGAGTAGCAGTCTGCACACCAGCTTTTCCTCAAGCAATGAATGTTCTTCTTCCTACTCTATAAAAATAATAAAACTGTTACTCAGCACAAAGTAAATCTTCTGTCCTTCTTACTGTATTATAACATTTGACAACTAGCTTAATACCTAATAAACAGTCTTTTTCAATATTACTGGTGTTAAATCATATAAAAAGCATTAATTGCACATATTTGATTGTAAAATTAAGGTTGATGTAAATAATTTCTTTACCAATTACTATTTAAGCAACTAATGAGCTTCTGTGGTACTCAGGCATCAGAAAAGTATATCTGAGGATGTGCAGTGACATTAATCAATGTATTAAGCAAATATCTCTGTCATTAAATGTATTTATTACTTTATTTCTTTGTGCATTGAATCTCTTTTCATTCTTGTTTTTGTTTTTTACTGAGACCTTTGTTCTAACTTTTCTAAACTACTTTGAATCTCTCTCTTCTGTAGACCTCTTCCCTTTTCCTACACACTACATTCTCACTTTTCTTGCAAGTAGTTTTATTGTTCTCTTCTATCATCTCCCAAAATCTTCTCTATATATTGCTCCCCTATTTTTAATAAATTCCATTTGTTTCTCTGACCAACACTGCCATGTGCACACTAAGACAAACAGTAACATTTATTACAGAATGAAAAATGAAACATACAACATAAAGAAAACAAAATGTCCAAGCAAGAGCAAACCCCACAACTATTCAGCATAATGAGGAAGGGAAGGGGATACAGCTAACTTCTGCAGCAAATATTGAAAATATTAAACAACTGTGAAAGCATAATGTTTAGTGAGTAGTGTGGGGAGGCATGATGGATATTTTTTCTTCCTACATAAAAATTCTCACTTTATCAAACAACAACAACAACAACAAAATGTATCTTTGTTCTACTTCAAAATTGAGAGCAGCCACTGTGGAATTCAAAGAGTATAGCAAGCGATGTACTTTCTAACAGCATTCTTTAAAAAGAAGGAAAGAACTAATGTGAATGTGAACTGAAGAGAATGAAGAAATGGGGAGGGGGGAAGTCAGAGAAAAGTGAAAGAAAATGTAGAAAACTTATTCTTATATCTTCCTTTTTTAAAATCCAATGTCATTAATTCAAAGCAACCAATCAACCAGACAAAAAAATCCCAAAGGATTCCATTAACACACCTTTTTACCAACAGTTCTGTCACGTAAAGACTCAGAAACGTGAAAATATAGAACTTGTACTTAAGATAGTGTTTAATTGTTAATTTAAGCTGAAACCAATAACACAGTTGTTTACTTTTATAATACAACTAATTCTCCTATAGAGGCTCACTCTACATTTTCATTCTGACAGACTCTAGTCAAGGCTTTCCTAAGATTATAGATTCATAAACATTCTTCCATTTCTTCCAAAGAAAAAGTGAACCTCAATCTGAGATTTAGAAATTCACATAAAACTCATGGAACAAGCAAAAAGGCATAGCTTTGTGCATAATCTTCTTGGCTTTGCCAGTATATTATCCAGGACACCACATTTTATACAAATCTTTAGTGCAAATGCATTAGACTAATTTCACAATACAAATATTGAAACTGTCAAAGTACAATTGATAAATTCAGAAAATAGCACACGCAAATCAGATTTGATTTATATATATACACACACATATGTGTGTGAACATATAGACAAACACAATTTTTGCACATATGCATACATGTACTTGTAAATACACCTAAACATACAGGAAAGGCAATGGACTAAACATCAGTTTGTGCATTTTTATCATTTACATAGAAATATTTTCTTATAATCATGTAAGGCAAAAATCAGCCACAGTAGGGTGGGGTTTTTTTGTTTGTTTGTTTTTCTAATCATGTCTCTTTTGCTGAGAATGTCTGTATTTTGGTCCTTAAAAGGCAAGATATACTGCCAGTACACCAGCAAGTGTTCAGCAGACATGAAGGAAGGGATAGGGATATTAAGAAACATCATCTAACAAAAGACTCCTCTCTTGGCTGTTTTGAGGCTACTAGACACCAGGCTTATTCTTAACTATTCCAAAAGCAAAATATTTGCTTTTCAGAAATACAAAAATAAATTGTTGCTGAGATGATTTTGTCACATCTTTAAAAAAAAAAAAAAAGGAATGAATCCACATCATCATGGAAAGCATCAGTTATTTTGCTTGCCTCCCTCCCATTCCCCAGCTCCTCACAGAATTTTAGTAAGGAGCTTTTGTGACTCTTCTTTCTAGTTCATTACTGATTGTTTAACATTTATCATAACAAAGTCTACATTTGTAGAGCACTCTTAAAAATTATAACTATTTGAAAGATTCTATTGGTTCTAAACAGACTTACAGTTTTAAAAATAAGTGCTCTTGCAGACTCAAGGTTCAGCTCCAGCTCTTTAAGGCATCCAATGTCTGAGTACACAAGTTACATAGTGTTACTACTTTGTTTTGTTATACAATGTATTGAAGGTGTGATGTAGATACATATCCCTAAAGCAAAACCATAATGATTTAGGGGTCCTTCCTGGAATGGAATAGTTTTGCTGGAATAGTCTGGAGGGCTAATGGAGACCTAAAGATATAGCAGCAACAAAAACAAAACTAGCTATTCCCATTGTTTGTTCCATATTGCTGTGATTGAATTTTAAACCCAAATAACCTACTTACTTCATATACATTGTTAGATAATCACACAGATTATCCTGAGTCAGACTCACACACTAATTACTTATCCCCAAAATTGACCAACTTAAGGCTTTAAGTCAATCAAAGGCAACTATGACTGTACCAATCACTAAGTTTAGGGGGGTTTTTAATAACCAGCTCACATGAGGTGTCCATAAAGTATTTATTTCAGGAGTGGCAAAACATCACTTAGATAAGCTATACTTGCATGGAAAAATTCCTGCTATGTTTCAAAGCATTTTTCCTGGGTACCATTTTGTATACTCTTACCTTTTCTTCTAAGGAATTGAACTTTTACTTTCCTATCTGCTCATTTCAATGCTTATGAAGAAGGGAAAAATGGGATTATTATTCAGGAGCCATGGCTGGATAGAAGTAAGGGTAATAAAAAATTTCTTAGATACAGACAATTAAGTAAATTATCATCTGCCTTTGCCTGTGCAGCTGTTTTTGCACTTTGCTTCCTCAACCTATGAATTGCCTTATATAATAAGAGAAAAAGAATAAAGGCTGATTTCTTAGAGGGAAAATAAGCAGTGTTCCTTAAAGACCATCCTATTCGGGTAGGCAAGTGAAACAGAAAGCAAGAAAAAAAAAATCACATAACTGACCAAACACACAAGGCAAACTCTCACGTGAGGTTTTTTTGACAGACTTCACCAGGTAAGAACACTCATTCAGAATTCATCTATTCCCACAGTATCTACTGTTTTTGTCTAGATACAATAAAAGATAGGGTTTTGCTACAGAAGAATAATCTCACAACTTACATTTTGCACTGACTGCAATCATACTGGTTTGAATACAACACAACAAAAAGTGTTTTATAGGCTTTTGACAGCCTGATGCTCAAGAACTGTAAAAAAAAAAAAGATTAATACAACTAGAGTACACTTCTGAAGATTTTTACATAGACAAACTTGGAAATACAAGAAAGAAAACTGTATTCTAGAAGTGAATTTTCTCTAACAAAAACTAAAGGAATCTGCTATTACCCTTTAGTTTAGCTGAGAAGAATTAAAGAGTATCCCTTGTAAACCACTGAAGTCCAGAATGCTCCAGGCAACAATACAAAGAAAAAAAATATTCTGACCTGGTGGAGTGGGTCTTTTTATGTCCAGGACAACTGTCATTCTAGAATTCATTTTTATCCTTTCCCATTGTACAACTTTAGCTACAATACAATATTATTTCTTCCTTAATAGTGTCAAATAATTTACTGGCAATAACTACAGCTATTTCTTGGTCAGTATTTAATACTAATAAATATACAAATAGTATTTTAACTAAACTTGTTATCCAAGATGAATTTAATATAGTGTACTACCTTATGTCAGACAATGGAAGTGGCAATGGGAACACTTCATTAGTGCTAGCAGTCTGTTTTCAAAAATAATGAATTAGCATGTAACATTAGGAGTTATGCACTGTTTGATGTTGTTGCAGACATCATCATTGAACTGCTATTCTTAAGATTTTTAATCCATAAATAAAAGGCATTCACAACAGACTTGGAAACAACAGCTATACATACTATTACTCTAAGTGTTTGCCAAATTTCTACATTTTTGTGGTGGAGGAGGGAAGACACAGTACTACTTTGGTACTTTTTTTTTTTTTTTTTTTTTGCGTTTGAAATGCAATCAGTGTATGACTGAACCAATACTGTCTGCCTGCCTCCATACAGATTCACAAACTACAGATAAGAGTTGTTTTGTTTCATTTTAAGATGTTAACTCAGACACCTACTGACAGTTTATCAAATATTCCTAAAAATTCTAGCAGAAATGCAAAGCTGATGTGCATATCTCTTTGCTGCAGCTAAGGATACAGAAATGCAGTAATGCACCTGATTTGTCATTGGCTGCTGAAGTATTTAATGAAAAACACAAGCCTCTACACCTTACTATTAGAACAATCTCCATCTATGACTGCAAGAAAGGGACATGCATTCAGTCTCCACTACCGAAGTGATTACCTGCCTTCTGAGTTTCAAACAATCATCTTATACTTTCATGGTTCTCATCCTTCATGAGGAATTTTTTCCTGTGCGTCAGTAAACTTTTGATATACCACATAAGAAATAAAAAAATGGACACAAAATAACTAAAAGTGATGAAAAATTAAAACATTTTTCCCAAAACAATGACTTCAAAAAAGGAAAAGCTGCCATTTTAATGAAATTTGGACAGTTTAAACTGAAACAAAATTAAATGAAATTATATTACAACTTAAGTAAATATGAAAGGATTATTCTTTTTCCAAAAATTTTCCTCAAAATTTCTACTTCAACATTTCTATATTTAAATGTGTGTATATATGTATTTTTCTCTCTTTTTTTCCTTTCCCCACCATGTTTTGTCCACCAAATTTGACGTTGATTCGCCACACTCTTAACCTTCTCCCTTCCCCTCCAACCTTCTCATCTTCTAGCAGGAACTGAACAATAAGTAGGTGCCATTAAGAAAGGACCAGTAATATTTCATAGTTTTTCTTCCTTCAGCTTCTTCAATTTTCACTCTATTTTTCTGAGCCTTTTTATTAATCTTCACAGTTCTAAACTTGAACACTCATACACATTTAACAACATTTCCAGTCACATTCAAATATACTCCTCCCATAGAAAGAAAAACACAAAAGAAAAAATAAATCAAAGGCAAACAAAAGAAAACTGCTCTCTTTCATTTCATGACTATTCATTAGATTCTTTAATTATTTTCAGATGTAGGATGAACAGAAGTTCTATGTAAATAATTCATGAAAATGTAACCATATGTTATAGAAGTCATCTGCTGCACTTGCAATCTATATGTTGTCCCTTCATAGTCTAAATGACACTAGCCAGTTACAATCTAAAATGCAATTATTTTTAAATCCATACCTCTCCAAAAGTAAAAAGCCATCAGTACAGGTACCTGATTCTCCAGTATCCTTCCACATAAGGTGACAATCTGTATTCACAAATACCCACTGAACTTAGAACTTGACTCTTAAACAAAGCCAGAAGAAATACTAAAAAAACACCACACCACACTGATATCTACAATGGAATAGTGGGGGAGTTCACTTGATTTTCACGCCACCGAATTTGTTCTTTCTCCTCCCACGCCACACTTTCCAGGACTCCTTGAGAAAACAATTTAAAGGATGCACCTAATAAACAGAATGAAGCTGCAACCAGGCACCAGCAGGTCCAATCTCCACATAAATGATAATTTTTCAATGTCTATTTCTGTCAATAACAGAGGTAAAATAAGACATGGTAACTTAAAACATTGTCCAATTCAAATGTGTTTGCCTATCATTTACATGTTGGAGAGAAAGGGCAGGCTTTTTTTTTTTTGAACAGGAGGGAAAGAAATTAAAGATTCTCTAAGTTTTCTTTTTTCCAAATTCCAGGACCAAGTAAAATGTTTCCAGAGAGAAACAGATCAGAAATATGAGCCACTGACTTCATTCTGCAAGTGGGGAATATGTACTTACTCCTTTGCCACCAGTGAGTCTTGCTCCTGAATTCTCATCTGACCCATATATTAAAGAAGGGTCAAACAGTATAATCCACTGTAAACACTATGTTCCCTACTGCCCTCTTTGGACTAGTCTGATGTGATTAATTTGGTGTCTTCAGCAAAGTTTGCTACCTTAATCAAAGCACCTGACAGAATTTTTCAGTATTTCAACACGTGATGAAAATAAACTGTGACTTTAGGTAGTGTATTGCTCAGCTTTGCAACTCTAGGACCTCACTGTCACTATCAGTAAAAGAATCATTCCTAGCAAGGAATCTGCTGTGTAGGTCACAACACTGACAAAACTTTGTCATGACAGAAACCATTTCATTCTACTCATGCGGCTCCTTACAGCTACTCTGCTCCTTCCCTCATACATTAGAAACACAAAGTTCTATCACTCTTTTCACTTCTCAAAATCTCCTATAATCTATTGTATCACTTCTGGTTGTTGCTTCTGCTGCAGAGGTGTGACAGAAGCAAGAGTAGCCAGCAGCTGAAGTTAAGATTTATGCCATGTTTTTGTACTGACAAGGGAGCCATGTACTATTTCTGGTACCTGTGCAATAGGTTTTCCATCAACAAAACAAGGAATACAAAAGCTCCTTGCCCTGCAAGGGGACAATAATTAGAAGCAGTGTTTCATTAAAACACACAGCTCCAAGACCAGCTTCAGTGCCAACAAAGAAAATCTGCAGCTCTATGATAAATCCAGGATCCTCCCCAGTACTGCATGAATTGCAGTAATGCATCTGCTAGGTTTACAGATTAATTGGCCATTTTCTTCTATACTACGACAGCTTGCAGGATAACTAGAGCAAACAGTGACAATACAATCAATACTGACAATCTTGGATATGCCACAACTGTAGTATCACCTTATCCACCAGGTACTATGAATAAATCCCCTTTTTCTCGTTTGTCTAGTAACTCTCTACACCAGGAGGGACTAGACTTTCTATAATACCTACAATTACAACACTGTAAAGCAGCACAGTTCAAAACTGTCTACCCTTTCTTCTGTCCTTAGCAGCTATATTTTGAAACTACTGAAGGAAGAAGCCCAGCCCGTTGGGTCAAACAGCAGAAAATCCAGAGTATCTCCTCTTCCACTGCCCACCTCAATTCCAAATAAAAACCAACAACCTGCTAAAATGAGCTTATCTCATTGAAGAACATTGAAAGATACCACCTTGATGGAACTGGGTATTTTTTCTAACAGTACCTTCCTCAGCAAGGGCTACAGAAGGTCCTCAGAGTGAATCTGTCTCTGGAACTCTGTATGACTATGAGAGATCTGCAGCAAAGGATGCCTACAAGCATCTATCTCTGACGCAGCAGCTTTCACTACTCTCATATATATCAATGCTACGAGATCAGGCGTAATAAAAAAGAACAGCCGTTGCTACATTAAACTTTTCCCATAAGCTCCTTCCTAACTGTGCTCAGCAGATTTAAAAGGGCAGTACCAAATTTCAAAGGGCTCTGCAGGCTCCATTCTGCCGCCCTATCTTAAGGGGCAAGAATTTGCTCGAGCTTGCAGAAAATCTGTCCATGTTTAACTAAGAAGCCATGATATTTGGCAAGACTTCTCACCAACAACATCCTTTAATGGGGAAAGGAAATCCAGACTCACCCTCTCACAACTATGCTGACCTTATACACACAAACGTGTCACTAAAACAACCAGATAAGATGCTGAATACAGTTAAGGAGTCAATCTTTCCTACAGTAAAACATTTTCCATCTGCTTTGGAACTATTTTTATTTCAAAGAAAAAATGGCCACCCCATTGTAACTCTAACCGGCTACCTGATAACTATTCTTACCTGAAATGGACAATAGATTGTCAAAACTAAACTCAACTCCTTAGAAGACAAATGAGATCAGAAAGATGAGGCCGTTGGAAAAATCTCTTTGTCTCCTTTCCAGGCTTGAATATTGACTTCTGTTAGTTTAAGAATCAAGCATTTCACACCAGTGGAACTAGCAGAATACTAGTTACATCACATTTCTCCATTTGCTGTACTTTTTCCTGCCTAATCCAAGTCAATTTCAGGCTATCTTCGTTGAAAACGAATCTCTCAAAACAGGAACGTCAAGTAATAGAGACCCAGAAGCTTTAGACAACTTCAAGCTTGGCCATACAGACAAATTAATGAAAAAAATCAAATGTGGATTTAGAGGACACCTGTACCAACACCCACAATAGCTGCTCTTTTGCACACTAAGTGCAAGCATAATAAGGAAGTCGTAAGCAGCATACTCCCTCAAAATGGAGTAAGCTATCTCACAGAAAGGCATTTTCAACTTGCAGACAAAGCATCCCTATGGGGAGTTCACACAAATGTACTAATGAGCTATAAAGATACACCCTAATTTACTGCTTATTAATTTCTTTAGACAAACAAGCCCACAGGTATTAGCCATAGTCATCATAATACCTAACTCAGGTAGCCTTGTATCAATAAATCAGAATCCACAACATTCAACCACTAGAATTATAAATATTTTTTTCCCTCCTGTCTTCCTCACTCAGTCCTTATCCTAAAGGAGACTGCTTTGCTTTAGTTCAAGGAAAAGCTAACCAGAAGATGGCAGGCAACAAGGCACAAAGATTTACTCAGCAATGTAAAGGGCTACATAAAAGATGCAGGTTCCAACAACAAAGGTTGTATCCCTTTTTTGAGGTACACCTTCAGTAAAAAGCTCTTCTTAATGAAAAAATGTGTTAGTACCCTTAGATATTGTTCACCTGCAACATTTATAAATCTCATTCACTGGAGAAACTTTTTCATAAAGAGTTTATAAACTCTGCATAATCTCATCACTACTGACGCATTCATCCGAACTCCCTATTACCAAAATTATTCTCATGTCCCTCATTACACTAGAATAATCAAGGTTATATGCTACTTGAAATAAATGTTAAGATGGCAATAATGTGTGTATACATTTGTCTTAATTTAATAACATTTTATTACAAAAAAAAATACAGTCAGGTGAAGGTACAAAAGTTATGAATGAAATTTATTAATGTTAATTAATGCTTGAAGGTAGAATTATGCTTCTTTCAATTGGACCCATTAAAGGGGCTTTAATATAGACTTGCACAGCAAGCTGGAGATTTTCAAGTGCAGATAATGAGGCAAGCTAGTACTATTTTAACCCCTCTGGAGTATAATCAGTTGATAAGGTTTTGAAACATTACAAGGTCTAGGACAAAAAGATTAGCTTTAGTTCTTCCATATCAAAATTGAAAGCTAATTAATTAAAATGTTATAAAAGAAAGAAAACATTGAATGTTACATTTAGTCATCTTTAGTTTTTCTGCCTTCTAAGGAAAACAGATGAATATAATTTATCTATTGCATGCAATGCAGAAGACTGAATTACTATTCTCCTATTGCTCTTTGAAAGTAGTAGTCTGAATACTCTGTTGTGTCCCAAATTTTAATGTATTCTTCCAAAAATTCAGTTAAACTGAGCTTTTTATTAAAAAAGAAAAAAAAAATCATGGAAGACAACACCAATGACTTGAGACACATACAAATTAAATACACCAAGTGGGAAATGTTTTCAAAGAGAAAGGAAAATGGAGAAAGATATCTGCAACAGTCAGCCTTCAGAAGAAAAATAGTTAAAATTATAGAAAAGGGAGAGAGCAGAGGGAAGTCCACTTAAAGGCAATAGTTATATGTTCTTTTCCTTGAAAAAGACAGATAGTGTGTATTTATGGCAAGGATACATCTCTACTGAGAGAAGAGTTTTGGACCAGTGATTTAATGATAATGTTAGACAAAATGTAGGCAGTAAGACCCTGTATAGCAGTTTAGCCACTGACCTCAAAGGATTTGGATTTTTACCTCACAGAATTAGGAATAAATACATATATGCCAACTGAAGTACAGCTCTGGCAGTCAAGACCAAAAGTTACCAACCAACCCATTACAAACATTGAAACAGAAAGAAGATAGATGAAAACACTACCAATTTATAAATACTTTAATAAATACTCATTTTTATATTCCATTCGGTATTCCTACTGCATCAGTTTTCATTAGGAAATTGCTTTAAGCTTGAGTTTCAACACAGATTGCTACAATATATTGCTCTGTCATCGTACCAAAAACTCAAAATGAAGATTTTATAACCAGTTTACATTAGAGCTACAGGACTCTGGAATTCCTTTGCTACTGTAATGCTACTTGCAAGAACACTTTCTAGAAATTCTACATGAAAAGGAAAACTTTTCTTCTTGTCTAATATTCACTAGTAAGCCTACAGTCTTAGCAGCCACATACTTCAAAATAAAGACAAATTTGAAAAAGTTTTTTAATGCCAGAACCAAAGAAATTTAATACACTAATTTAACTCACAATAAAAACACCCAATCCTTAAAACAACAAATACTGTCTTTATTTGAACTTTAAAATGGTACATTCTGAAATATTTCATATTATTATGTATTTAAAACATTCACCACAATATGTAGATATTCAGTAAACCCATGAAAAAGGGAAAAAAAACAATCTTTTACATTTATCAAAATTATATCAGGGAGATTTAGCAAAGATGCGCAATAGACTGAAATGATACATTGAACTTAAGTCCACTTTAGTATTTACTCTGTTCCAAAGTTAGACATCATAATTCTTGCAAAAGCTATGATTTAAATTTTTATCTTTAAAACCACAAATCCTGTTCTCATGAATATTTATAAATAATTTTTTTCCTATGTAAGTTAGACAAAAGCGATTAAAGACCTTATTACTTTTCAGCTATAAAGTTTCTAAATTAACTATTTAGTCAATTTTCAATTATATCCTTAAAAAAGAGGAAAATCTTCAACCAGTTGAAGTATCTTAGCACAAATAAAGTTAATTTGGCTTTCAGTATTAAATATGATTATTTCTCTATTTATATGCTTCTCACAATGGGAGGAATGTTTTCTTATCTACAATCATTTTAAGAGGGTCTTTACTATGACAGGACAATGTTTAAGCAAAATACGGGAGAAGAAGCATTATCTCCTGTTTTCCTTTTAGGGTTTTGTTGCTGCTTCTGGCAGCAATACCAACTTACATACATGTCAAACTATGATAGATGTCATTTATTTGCCTTTTTCCCTTAGTCATCTCCCTTACTCATTACTTAGTCAGCATGGAGTTGTACAATCAGCTGCTCAGTGGCTGCTGAAAAGTTACTAGTAAATATATACCCATCACAGAAGTTACTGTTGCAACTGATATCCTTGTGTGATGATTTGAGGGGAAGGGAGAAACAGAGATAAAGTCTGGATAATCTAATCTTCATAGAGATAATAGATTGGTAGATTGCAATACGGAGGCTTGAACTGTTGCTGTCTGTACATTACAGAAAAGAACTTCCACTGCCACTAGCATCACAACCGACACCTTCATAAGCAGCACATTTGCATGTTAATTACTCAAATAATATCTCTTCTCTTTAGATGAAGAAAGAACAAATCCAGAAAGATAAAGAAAATGAGAACACTCACAGTTTCCTCCCTTAGTACATTGTTCTCTAAGCCAAATCCAGTCTTTGATTACTTGCTGGGTCTAAACCACTAAGAATACTTCAGGAATTCAGTTGATCCCCCTATTGTTTCCATCCCCTGGCATCCTGGAAAATGGATGAAGCAAGAAGGGCAGAATGACAGCACCTATTGCCTTCATATAGAGCACCGGCTTTTGGTACTGCATGGTGCCCTTTGCCAAACTCTCAGGAGTCAAAGACCTACTCTTCAGAAACCTGTGTGAAAGACTGCATTACTCATGCATTTAAGCTGTCACTATCACTGAAAGGGTGGCTTCTGCCCCCTCATCAGTAACCTCTTCCAGTGCTGGCCCAAGCCCTCTCTTCCTTAGTTTGTTACATTTTTAGCCCCTCTCCTTTTCCAGATGGTAACTGCCTCATTACTTATCAGTTTGTGATTTCTAATCCATTTCAATTTTAGCTTCTACAATTGACCAGAATGACATACAGCAAACTCATGGAGAGGTCCAAAAGTTGTCACAGCAAGTAGCCCTTCTTATTATGTACATTACTGAATAAAAAGTCTTACAAGCTTCTTGATCTTCTTTTTCAGCTAAGAACAGCAAACAGCTTAGAAATGGAGGAATAATCATGCATAACTGTTTAATAAAAAATATGTACATATAAGCACCAGATGCATTATGAATCATACTTACAGCCCTGAGGAGACAGCAACATAAAGAAACTCCAACCCCTGATTTAATGCAAAATGAAATAGGTGAATAATCTCATTTCAGTGGTGTTTCCAGTCAGGCAGCAAGTGTGTGGATTTATTTTGAACAAATCAGAAGTAGGAAAACCTAGTTTACCTGAGATTACACCATTGGTTACAATACTGACCTCTCTCCAGGAAAGACTGTAGTAAAGGCAGTCGCAACTGTGAGGAAATAACCTCTACTTACCAGTCAGCCTTTTGTCCCCATGAACTGCAGGATTTTGACACTGGAAAGCATACTGGACCTCTGCCTGTGTTTTTGGTATCATCCTTGTCATCACTAGCACTCTCTCTCCTTCTCTCCCACTCCCATCACACTTGGTCCTGCTAGGACTTCTTCACATTAACATCCTTAATAATATTGAAAAGGACATTCTGCTCATGCCATAATTTTGAGAAGGCAGTCATTTGAGGTTTATGGAGAAAAGAAAGGTGAAATGGCTATTGCTCTCTCCCAGTATATTTAGTACTTGTTAGTGTTGGATTTCATCAGCATAATATTTCAAGTCCTATGAAGAGTTCAAAAGCATTGACTACTTTTTAAAGAATTATTTTGATTTTCAGAAATTTACCTTATGTTCCATCAGTTCACCAATGGCTTGTTCAATATGTGTTTTTTCACTTCATTTTTTACTGATGCAAAGTATTCAATTTTGAGTAAACAGTTCAATAAAGAACACAGATGACATACAACTTTTTTAATATATGATTTTTCAGATTTGTCAGTATTGTTTTATAGTTTATGCTAACAGTTAACTTACATAATGTTATACATTAGTAACACTAAAAAATATAGTTATACCTCTTTTAGGTGACTATATGTTTAGTCCTCACCTATTCTGGAAATGTCTTATCTCGGCTTACTGTATTTGCCAGGATGGCAAATCTGTCCACAAGACAGGCATATTACTAACCTAAACTTAATCAGAACTTTCCTAAATTACAATCTACACTCAAAGAAAAAGAAAAAGAGAGAGAGAGAGAGAGAGAGAGCTTTGAACACTGAGCTGAAAATCACCAAGTTTGGGTCAGTAAATCAGGCAAGCAACGCATAAATTGAAACTTTTCATAAAGTTTCATCTAAATGCATAGAAACTTTTTCAGTGAAATGCCAACTGTTTGAACAGCTCCTCCAAGCTTAACTAATTCTTTATCAGAAAGTTACTATCTCCGAGTGACCTGTGACTTTCCCCGTAAGACACAACAAACTATTTTCACACTTTAAGAAACAAATCTAATGCCTTTGATAAAAGTTTTCTTAACTGCTCAATTTAAATATGATACAAACCTTTTCTAGGGTTTCTATTTTGCTGTCTTTGACTTGCAAAATTTCTAATACCTTTCTGTCCTTGACTTCAGCTTTCTGCTTTTCTCTGGAAACAAAAAAAAATAGACACTTTATTAGTCATAATTTGCAGCTAATCATTTGAATTTTTCATGTCCTGATAATGAATGTCATTTTAAAGCACAGAAAATTAAATTATCTGAAGCTGACAGGCCTTGCAGAATTAATCAGGGAGCATATGGCAAGTGACAGCAAATTACATCTGTAAACAGCTAAGACAACTTTATTCTAAAAGAAACAGAAGAAAGAGGCCTTAAAATATAATTTTTAAACACCTAAAATTATCTGTCTTTCTCCCTAAATGCAGAAAGTGTACTTGTCTACAGACTGAACAAAATGGTTTTTTCCCTTATGGCAACAGAGAGACACTAAGCTGTTTGAGTCTGTGAGTCTTAGTCAACTGCATGGCCTTTCTCTGTCTGAAATAATACTTTTGAACACCACGGAAGAATATTTTAGTTCAATGATATCCTGCACATAGACAGAATCTACAATTGGGGGGTGGGGGGGAAAGCAGGGGCAGGGGCGGGGAAGAGGGCTAGGACGTTTGGGTAATGGAGATGGCCACAGTCCCTGCTATTTGGTTAATAAACACAAGGCTATAATCATATTCACAATACTTTATAGAAAAAAAGAACCAGCTGATGAGTTGTTAGCACTTTACAGAACACCTATCCTACCTCATCTCATCACTGCCCTTTTTCTAAACTGATCTTTAAATGCTGATACCTTTAATAGCTTCTCTTCTAGGCAGAAAAGCAATATGAAGATAGTAAGGCTATACAGATTCTTTAGCACAAGACAGATTTCCTATCATATTTAACTCTCATTGAAGGTCTGAGAAACATACTATTCTCCTCCCAAGGACTGGCCAAATAGTTAAGGCATTCCCAACACCATAGCTGACAGAGAAGCAGAAACATACTTTCAGATTATCCTTGCTATAACATTACTGCTGAACTTTGATCACGGCTGGACATAAGCTGGCCCTAGAAGCTATGGAAACATATTCACACACCTTATACTCCAGCAAAATGGAAATATGTCCAAGGTGGAAGGAAATGAAAGAGTGCTGCAGCCAAGCTGTGAATCTTATCAAGAGTAGATAAGTACAAGAATATTTAGTTGTTTGCAAAAGGCTTGATTTGCAGAAGCAACAAAGTATTTTGTAATAGGGACCAATAAGGGTAACAGAATGGGGTAATTCTGTTTCTCCATTACTGTGCATTACTGCATATTGTAGTGTTACGAGTAGAGATTTTAAAGGCTAATCTCTTCTGCTCCTAATACCCTCATAACATGTTTTTTCAATAAAGTGCTAAAATACAAGCTCTGATATTGAATAAATAAAGATTTAAATAAAAATGATGTGGAATTTAAAACAAAAATAGCAAGCATTTGAGAAACACCAGTGACAAGATCTCATAACAGCAAGCAATACAACCATAACAGCACTAATGTATCATAGTATTACTAGGAAAATTATGTAGTCTGGGAAAAGCCTAAATGAAAAGATATATATTTAAATTACTTTTAGGTAAGAGAAAAAAAAAAAACAGTTGGATGGACATGAATGATTTTCTTTATGGAAGCAGTTTTTTTTGTTTGTTTTTAAGAGTTGTACAGTACAGAGAAAAGTGAAACTATAAATATTCAACAAGTATTCCAGAAGATCCTTCATCTTTTCCTTCTGTGTTGTTTATCAAAAACTCTGAAAGGTGCTTAACATTTGAACAAAGACAGAAAGCTTAACAGAAAAATGCACATCGGATCCTGGCCTCAAAGCATTTGATTGCCTGCAATCAGAAACAGCAAGGAGTTTCCACGATGCCTTAAGATGACATGAGCAGTGAAATACATAGTACAGTCAGTCGTTCCGCAGTTTATTCTTAATGCCTACCAAAACTGAAAAAAGTAGACTGTAATTACGAAGATCCATGCAGACATGAAGTTACCGTATGTATTTTGAAAGGTTACACTGTGACGTCCTTTGAAGAAAAACATAATGACAAAATAGGGAGTGGAAGAAAGAAAACAGAACAAACAGGTTTCATAATACATGACACAATCAATGAAATTGACCCACACTGAAAAAATAAATTCTAGTAATGCATAAACTAGTTTACAAGATTCATGCTTTCAGTCAGGTTTTAAAAATGGTTTTCATATAAGAAATTTTGTAAAAATATAAACTATTTTACCAAAAAGATATCAGACAACTTTGAAAATTAGTAGTTAGTATGAAAAATATTTTCTGTGAACTTATTAATTTTATAAGTGCTTATCACAGCATTATGTCTGTGTTCCTGTAACAGGTATACTGTAGATGATAGGTATCATCCATTGTCCTGCAACTTAATGTCCAACAAAATGTTCCAGTTTAAAAATCCCAACACTTCTTCATACTTAATTTCTTTGCTCTGTGGTCCATAATGACTATCAACAATTACCCATTCTCAAAGATAATAGTTGCAGCACACAAAACCCAGACATTTTGGGAAGGAGGTATCTCTCTTCTAGGACCATACTACACCATAATCTATCAAGCAATCCATCAAAGACTATACAGATTTCTTTCTAAGTATTATGGCACTCCAAGTTTTCTCAGCTCTTAATTACAACTAGACAACTTATGAATTTAACATTAGACACATGCATAACTGCTTTGCTAGATCCAAAATTTTAAAAGCTTCAAAAGACAAAAAGCAAAGCAGGTCTCTACTACAAAATACATTAATATGTAGACATAGAGGTTACAGCACAAAATGCATGGTAAGTACCATGAACCACTAAATAACATTGTATTCCACCCTCAAAAGTATCCTGGCTTAAGTGCTGACTGAAATGCCCCACCTATACTTTCCTCCAGCAGTGCTGCGCTTTCCTCAGCATTTTATTTCAACTCTATTTCCTATTCCCCCTTAAAAGCAAACCTTTGCTCTTACCAATCATTTTATATCTACCATCCACAATCTCTCTGCTGTTGTGTTCCCCACTCCTCTAACAACCATCTCCTCTCAGAAAGTCAGCTTTTTTCAACACTAAGTCCAATTAAATACAAATACTGGATAATTAACTAGTCTCTTAACTCAGCCATGCAATCATCACTTGAAAATTTATTAAACTTGTTCTCTAATAGATTAATTGATCTGAAAACCTGATGGGTCAGGTAGGTTTCCCAAAGCAAGCCTCAGAACTCCACAGCTGCCTTTTTTTTTTTTTTTTTTTTTTTTTTTTTTTTTTTTTTTTTTACTTTAAAGAGGGAATTGGAAGCAAGTGAATAAACCAGCAAAAGACCAAGAATAAACCAAAAGAACAAGCTGCTCCGGAGATCTGAAAAGGAGTATGCACTGTCAAATCCAGTGTTTTACTGGTATTCGAGTATTTATGAAGGCCTGTAACTTTAGGACAGGCTGCACTAAAGAGGTTTGAAGAATGTGGAGGGAGCCAAACAGAGGGAGAGACTTTTATTAACAACTGAAGCAGAAGAGGTGCCTCTGTAAACATACATGCACACACAATCCAATGGTTCAAACTATAACTACAGTATTTTCTCTATGCATCAGATGCTTGGTCAAATTCTCCTTTGAACAAACTGCCAAGGAACAGAGTTTGTAAATAGAGATCTACATCCATCATAACAAATGGAAAACTGTGGTAATGCCACCAAAAATAGCTTCACAAGTTATCACACTTATCTGAAGAAAAAGAAAACCCTAATTATCAGAATGTAAACACGCAACGGATGTTGTCAGAAGCCTAAAGCATAAATTAAAACCTCATATGGAACTTTATCAGCAGCTCCTCCTGGTGGCATAGGATAACTTCCAATACTCATTACAAGACAGCTCCCCACAGACCCTCTAGGTACTATGACTGAAGCTTACTTGATCTGCTGTTGTGCCTTGAAATGAGATTTGATATGAATGGCAGTAACTCCCCGCCCCTGCTTTTTAGGAGGGTAGCAAGTATGCAGAAAAATCTTTTACTGATTTTATTAATTCAGCTGTTATATATTTACAATATATTTTAAAAAGTACACTGGAATACGGAAAAAAAATTCAGGCACTGTCAAGAAGCTGATGATGATCAATGACTGAGACAAACTCCTGTTTAGCTAATTAGAACCACTGATGAGCAATAATGATGTGAGCTAAGAATATTTGCAGACTTCTTTAGGATGAAAAATGGAGTGAAGAGAGGCTGTCAATTTGTACAAGTTTTAAGCTCCAATCAGTTTTCCCATAGGTACTACCTATTTTAAATGTTTAACACAGCTGTATTTAGCCATACTGATTATCTAGATTCTGCTTTCCATAAAAACAAAGAAATGGAGAAAATAATCTTAACTAACATTTTTCCTGTGTTATTATCTAAGCTATGTATCATGCACCAAGACAGGATAATATTTTCTGAGGTTTGGCCCATTTTTAATGGCTTGTCAAAAATGAAATATTAGACTATGAGGAAACATTTAACTATGAATGAAGTGTGAAAATAGAATAATCATCATTAAAACCTTAAGATTTTCAAAACCAAATGTTTGGTGAAGTTTAAAATACTGAGATTCCTAAAATCTTCAGCAAAAGCAGTCTAGGAAGGAGGCATTTTGTATCCTACCACAGGTCTTAATTTATATCAGTCAAGCAATTAACGATTTGTCAAGAAAAATAATTTAGAGCTGTATATAATTATTCCATTTTTACATCAATTAAATGAAAATAATTTTAACTAATGAAAGCTTCAACTTGCTGTTCACAGGTTTCATTGAACACCTCATTGTTTTACCAATAGGAGCTTTTTTTTTTTTTTAAATATTAACTGAGGATTTACAAATTTGGCCTTAAATACCTAAGAAAGTTAAGGTTACCCTGCAAACTTTGAACTGTGTGGTTTAAAAAAAAAAGTTATATTTTAACAGTATATAACTAAACTGCTTCTAGAAAAATTGCTATTTTTGAGGGGGGGGGGTTCTTTTTTTTTTTTTTTTTTTTTTTACTCAAAGTGGCTATAGAATTGGAAAGGTTACACAATATCAGTTTATATGGTGCAGCATTTAACTTGGTTATTAGCTCTCCTGTTCTTCAATTTTCCAACTGTTTTGCAGACAGACTTGATACAAGTGCATACATTCACTCTTGTTACTAAATAGAAAATGAATCACCCACATACAGAGTGAAGTTTCATAGAAGACACTCATTACTGTAAATATGGCACTAATATCATAGTTGACTGTGCGCAGACATCTCTGTGCTTACACAGTCCATGGTTAACAGAAAAAGAGCTTAAGCCTTTCTCTTTCAGCTGGAAACTTTACCATGTTTCTGTGTACCTATTAAGAAAGGGAGATGAAAACCTGAAGTGAAAAAAATTTCACTTAGTAATGCAGTTTAATTTCACCTCAGATTCTAGAAGTGAAAAAAAATTTGTGTCACAATGCATTTTTCAATTGACACATGTAATTAATTACCAGTTCCCCCCTTTTTAACTTTTAATAATTACAAATAGTGCTTTTAAAAGATTTAGACAGATGGGGCAAAAAAAAAAAAGGCATTTAAATAAATATCACCGTTTAAGACAGAAGTAATTTTCTATAGCAAAATTGCATAAGCCTATTTGATTTTTTTTAAAAAGATTTAAGACTAAGTACAGAGAAATCATAAAATTCTTATTTCCTTAGATATCAATTTATTTTTTTTGTAGAGCTATATTTGCTCTCTGTTCTACTACATATATCAGAACTGAAAAGCACCATTATAGAAAGCTAATTTTTCTTGCATTTTTAAGTTGATTGATTTCATTCACTAGATGATTTATTAAGGTCTCTTATTTTTAAGCAATATACATACAATGCTATACATATCTTTACACTAAGTTGTACAGAAAATTAAGTGACATTTTTCCTTAATAATTTTGCAAACATCTTTCATCTAAAATACACAAGCCTCTTACAGTGTTCAAAATATCAGCACTTCAGAACAGACTGTTTTAACATCTGCACATCACCAGGGTTTCCCCCAAGGATTTTTAAATGATGCCTGCCTGTGCTGAATAAAGTGCTAACTTGCACCTTGCATTTCAAACTGTGTCCTGAGCAGCCATCCAGTTGGTACAACACCAGCTGAATTCCCAGAGGCCACTGTTCAATCAGGCTTGACTGCAATTATCATGTCAATATTTTGTGCTCCGATATGCAGATATGCACACATGCAAGCTGCATAATACTTTCTTCTCCATGGAATGTTGACTTATGTTCAATGTTCTGAGAATTTTTAATGAAACAGGATATTAAACTTTCATCAACTGTAGACAATCACAATTATTTGACCTTAGATAGAAAGGTTATACCCTTATGCTCTGTTACTCTGTCCACTTTATTGAGTGATAACAACTAGGGAGTCCACTTTATTTTAAATTCAGAGTGACAAAATAGTAACAGACCTTTGAAATGTGTTAACTCTTGTCTACTTCTTAGTTCCCTTGTCATTCTGCTTCCTGCTAATTTGGACAAGAGTAAAATGATAAGTGCTATAAAAAAGCTGCTGCAAGCTATTTATCATCCCTTCAAAAGATGCAAGTTGCAGTTCTTCATTTTTCAATTAACATCAGCAATCTATATTGCTTATACCTACAGAGCATTCACTAATCCTTTTGCATAGGAAGTATGTCATTTTTTGTACATCTGCTTATCTTCACTCAGTGAGGAACCTATGACAACCTGATGTTTAACATTTGTTTGACAATCTACTATGCACAATACAATTACAAGGATGCGGCAAACTGCAGCACAGTAAGTTTCTGTGATTACCATTTCAATAATTCTTCGGTTATTTCTGATCACTTGCTCTTCAGCCTAGTTTTCTTCCATTTATACATCCTCAGAGAGAAATAACTCCCCAGGAATAAGAACAGAATCTGTATTAATGCTGGCACTAGCATTCAGAGTCTTATTGCTTCAAACTAGAGTGAATTTAAGTCTTACAAAACAACAACATAATTGGATTTTAGGCATGAAAAACATATATGTTTTAAGCCTGCCATGTGTATGTGTTTGCAAGGGTATCATCTAGAATAACACAATTCCCATCTACTAAGTGTTTTACCACTGCCGCAGTTTGATCACTACTGGATTCAACTGCATCTCCCTTTCACTAGAAAGTGAGTCAGCTAGAAGCCCTAAAGGATAAGTCAGAATCAGTTGATCCTTTCAACACCTCATGTATTAGAAAAGTCTTAGGGAGGGCTCTCAAAGTTTACATAAAGGTTTCAATATCTTTGATAATCTAATCTGAACCCAAAATCTATTTGAGTTTTTACATGAATTTACCTATAAAAGGTGCTAGAAAGCCCCTTTTTTAATTCATCATCAAAAAAAAATGAGTGTTTCAAAAGGCTTCAGTGAACTAGAAATAGCATGCTCTTTACATAATACTGAGATCAATAGTATTTAAAGTAGCTTGAAAGTATACTAACAGGAGATATACTTTTACAGTGGCTTGTTTGAAAATACCTGGAGGCTTTTACATATCCCAAAGGCATTTCTCATTTGCACAGTAAAGATAATTTTTTGTTTATATCTGAATATTAAAATGGGAATACAGTTACCAGCAAGAACTGCAAAGACTGCTGAAAAATAAAATATCATTGGTGTATTATTGGAATTAACAGCACAGCCATAAAAAGGCACAGTTAAATTTTTACAATTTTAGGGCAGGTGAACTTCTATTTTGGGACCATGAAAGCATTTCAGAATAGCAGACAAGTAACGGAAACCTACTGTTAACTTCACACCACCATCCCACCCCAAATTATACCTTTTACATTTTTCTGTAATACTTGGGGGAAAAAAGGGTACTATAAATAAGTGTCTAATGCCAAAAATATAAGTTACCTAACTGTATGGATAGTACTTCACTTTCAATTTCTCCCAGTATATGCTGGATAACACAGATAGGCTCATCATCTATATGATAAAGAATAGGTCTTCCTGTATCCTGTTATTAATTCTGTTATGTTCCAGTAAGTAGCTGTCCTATGATCTCAGATAAACTATAATAAAGACAGATAACTTGGTGAGCACTGAAAGTTAGTTGGTTATGGATTTTACAATGGCAAGAACACATCATAAAATTACACCGTGCAAAAATTTGTGCTATCCATGTCACACAGTTACAAAGAGAAACAACAGAAGGTTTACATCCATTTCATCCTATTTGCCTCCATTTTAAAGTTCCCTAGCAAGCTGAGGCAAGATGCAAAACCTTATCAGCTTGGGTAGGATTGGGTCAACAGTCACCAATATAGATGAGAAGGGGGGGGGGGGGAAGTCTCTCAGGAGACTTAAGTTATTTTTTCAGATTTTTTTAAGTGTAAATTTTCAATTTGCAGCTCTTGTCTCGGACAACTATGTAGGATGTAGAAACACTTGTTGTGAGCATCACAGATACTACCTGCCAAGTGACCCATTTCAGGAATCATTTTTCTTATTAATGTTTCTCAGTCATCTCACGTCATTATTCAAGTCTGCATGTTTTTGGTAGATCAACAAACCCAGGAAATTACTAGTTCTACAATTTTCTGGCCAGCAGCAACGCCAAGATAGTGGATTCTCAGGTAATCTAATTAACGTACCTGAACTGAGGTATACCAATTCTGTGCTGGTACCAAGATTTTGTCTTGTGCTATAAGGCAAGGAACAGGACAAAAAATTTTCTAAAATGAGCAAGTGTAGAAAGCTGAAGGAATGAACAGCTTAGCAAAAGATAACAGAAAACTATAGCCAGAAAAGTTAAGATAGCACTGTAACTCGAAGGTGCAGAAAAGAACATTCACAGATAAATTTGGGCTAGAAATTATTTCCAAAGAGGCAGTTAGACCCTTCTCAAGCAAAAGAAATGAAGCTACATCAATTAAAGAGAAAATTCCCTCTACTTATACACTAACATTAGGCTAATATACTAATAATACACTATTACTCCATCTGTCAAAATCAAAGCAAACCCAAAGTTGTGATTAATAAAATTCATTTATACTAAATGGGTTTTATTCAAACCTATTCCAGGATTCTTGGGGGTAATGACAGCACCTAAAGAGATGCTATGGAAGCAATCTGTTCTTTCTCAATTCCATAACTCTGAAAAAGGTATGATACAGATGTACAGCTTTGAGTTCACCCAAGCTGTTCTAAAGCATCAGTGTTCTTCTAAAGGAAGAAGGGAGTACACAAAAAAACCGGACAAGCACCTGAATATAAATTTGTTGTCATGCTTTTCCGCAAGAGTACCAATCACCACCCTGTCTATATAAAGGCCATACAAACACACAAATTATGTTAATCTTTAACTTGATATGGAATAGACAATCTTTCTAACCAGATAAAGTAGGTAGAACACTACATTAAAAGAATATCATAAATATTTCCTATCACATTAGAAAAAAAAATTCAGCTCACTATCATTCTTGTGCACAAGAAGGTGGCATCTAAAAGCCCCATTTAAACACAGAAGTTCACTGCAACTATCAGGATAATGCATACACAATAACAATTTCTGTTCTAAATTAAGTACAACCTACCTTAAAGCCAAGGAAAACAACCAAGCATAAATATTATGACTAGGAATAACAAATAATGAAGATATACTGTATCTTATACAGGCATACAGGAGTCCAAGATCATATAAGCCCAAGATCATTTATTATATATAAAATTTGTTTTAAATGGGCTTTCTAACATCTCTATGCATGACTTTGTCTTAAGATCCTGATGATTTTTATATGCAATACCAGTAAAAAATACTGATAAGCCTGTACACTTCCCATTACAGTACTGTTTTTAATTTATTAAACTATATGTCAATGAGTTAAAATTTTCCATACTGTTCAGCTATCTGTATGAACGAGGTTAAGGTAAAGCAGGTTTTAAATATATTTGTGTATATATATTTAAATTTTATATAAATATAGAAAAATATATATGTATACACACACACACACCCCTATATTTATTTAAATATTTTTGATGTTCGGAGATGTAAAACTGGTATGACCACCACTGTCCTCATGAAAACATAAAAAAATTTCATCATGAAACAAGTCTGTTTCAACATAAGTGAAGCACGCTATCCTAGATTCCCCACTTTAAAAAAAAACAAACAAAAAAAACATGTTCCCAAACCATAACATGCAAGCAATGTCAAAGTAGTACACAAACACTCTCCAAAGAGCCAAACTACTTCTCCCTTTGTAGGTGAATGTCTTACTACAGAGTCAGAAGTTATTTGATACCGTCACTGGTGACTGCACCTGAATTCTCAGGTAACTACTGTTTTAGCACGAGTTTTGCATGCTTGCAGTATCTATTTCTTCCACTGGATATAAATACTTTAGAATATAAGCCTTAATTACATAACCACATTCTATTTTTTTGACAAGATTTTCATTGCTTTATGCAATGCAGAAGATTGACAGAAGATGGGACAATACTATAGCAAATGCACTCCAAGCTAAAGAACTGACGCTCTATCTTCAAAAGGTGAAGAATGTTAACTAATCAAGTCAGCAAAGGAAAGATGTGAAAAAATGCCTTTTGAAATTAAAGCAGTAAATGGAAACCCAAAAGAACTAGAACCCCCCCCGCTTCTGTGACAAGCTTTGCAACTAATCTTGGCAAGCTATTTAAAGCAGTTTTCAAAAGCAAAACCTACATTTTTCTTTAAAGAAGAAAAAAAAAAAAAACAGGGTAACCTAAGAGATATAATCAAGTGATTAACTCCTATGACAGCTACATTATCAACTCATTCATGTTTTCCCCTACCTTTGGCCAAAAAAAGTTATATGTAAATATTAACATTCAAAAACTATCAATGACATACTGTGATGATTAATTAATATTTATGGTAATCAGATGCTAATGGATAAGTGCCATGAGGAAGTTATCATTAATATTCTCTGAAGAATATAATTTAAACTGCATAGTCAGCTTTTATCTTAGGAACTCTGAGGCTTTGACTTTTTTTAGAGTAAATATACACAACTGAAAAACATAACTTATCTGACTTTTTATGAAAGAGCTTAGGGTAAGGATTAAAGGGCAGGCTAGCATGGGTGACACTGTTGTGGGTGTTTACTACAGGCCACCTGATCAGGATGAGGAAGTCGATGAGGCCTTCTACAGACAGCTGGAAGTAGCCTCATGATCCCAGGCCCTGGTTCTCATGGGGGACTTCAACCACCCCGATATCTGCTGGAAAGACAACACAGCTAGGCACAAACAGTCCTGGAGGTTCCTGCAGAGCATTGGTGACAACTTCTTGACGCAGGTGGTGGAGGAGCCAACAAGGAGAGGTGTGCTGCTGGACCTCGTACTAACAAACAAAGAAGGACTGGTGGAAGATGTGAAGGTCGGGGGCTGCCTTGGCTGCAGCGACCATGAGATGGTGGAGTTCAGGATCCTGCGAGGAGGAGGCAGGGCACCAAGTAGGATCGCAACCCTGGACTTCAGGAGAGCAAACTTTGGCCTCTTCAGGGACCTACTTGGAGGAATCCCATGGGTTAGGGCCCTAGAAGGAAGGGGCGTTCAAGAGAGCTGGTTAATATTCAAACATCACTTCCTCAAGGCTCAAGAGCGGTGTATCCCTATGAGTAGGAAGTCAAGCAAAGGAGGCAGGAGACCTGCATGGATGAGTAAGGGGCTCCTGGCAAAACTCAACCAGAAGAAGGAAGTATACAGAAAGTGGAAAAGGGGACAGGCCACTTGGGAGGAATATAGGAATGTTGTCAGAGTATGCAGGGATGCAATGAAAAGGCTAAGGCCCATTTGGAATTAAATCTGGCTAGAGATGTCAAGGACAAGAAGAAGGGCTTCTTCAAACACATCAGTAGCAAGAGAAAGACTAGGGAAGATGTGGGGCCTTTGCTGAATGCGGTGGGTGCCCTGGTGACAAAGGATGCAGAGAAGGCAGAGTTACTGAATGCCTTCTTTGCTTCAGTCTTTACCGCTCAGGCCAGCCCTCAGGAACCCCAGATCCTGGAGGCAAGAGAGAAAGTCTGGAGAAAGGAAGACTTTCCCTTTGTCGAGGGGGATTGGGTTAGAAATTATTTAAGCAAACCTGACACCCACAAATGCATGGGCCCTGATGAGATGCACCCACGAGTGATGAGGAAGCTGGCGGATGTTATTGCGAAGCCACTCTCCATCATCTTTGAAAGGTCATGGAGAACAGGAGAGGTGCCTGAGGACTGGAAGAAAGCCAATGTCACCCCAGTCTTCAAAAAGGGCAAGAAGGAGGACCCAGGGAACTACAGGCCAGTCAGCCTCACCTCCATCCCTGGAAAGGTGATGGAGCAGCTCATCCTGGAGGCCATCTCCAAGCACACAAAGGACAAGAAGGTGATCAGGAGTAGTCAGCATGGCTTCAGCAAGGGGAAATCATGCCTAACCAATCTTATAGCCTTCTCTGATGGAATGACTGGCTGGGTAGATGAGGGGAGAGCAGTGGATGTTGTCTCCCTTGACTTCAGCAAGGCTTTTGACACTGTCTCCCATAGCATCCTCATAGACAAGCTCAGGAAGTGTGGTTTAGATGAGTGGACAGTGAGGCGGATTGAGAACTGGCTGAATGGCAGAGCTCAAAAGGTTGTGATCAGCGGTGCAGAGTCTAGTTGGAGGCCTGTAGCTAGCGGTGTCCCCCAGGGGTCAGTCCTGGGTCCAGTCTTGTTCAACTTCTTCATCAGTGACCTGGATGAAGGGACAGAGCGCACCCTCAGCAAGTTTGCTGACGATACAAAACTGGGAGGAGTGGCGGGTACACCAGAGGGCTGTGCTGCCATTCAGAGAGACCTCAGCAGGCTGGAGAGGTGGGCGGAGAGGAACCTCATGAAGTTCAACAAGGACAAGTGCAGGGTCCTGCACCTGGGGAGAAATAACCCCAGGCACCAGTACAGGTTGGGGGCTGACCTGCTGGAAAGCAGCTCTGCGGAGAAGGACCTGGGAGTGCTGGTGGACACCAAGTTAAGCATGAGGCAGCAATGTGCCCTTGTGGCCAAGAAGGCCAATGGTATGCCGGGGTGCATCAGGAAGAGTGTTGCCAGCAGGTCGAGGGAGGTGATCCTCCCCCTCTACTCAGCCCTGCTGAGGCCACATCTGGAGTACTGTGTCCAGTTCTGGGCTCCCCAGTACAAGAGGGATGTGGCACTACTGGAGCAAGTCCAGCGAAGGGCTACAAAGATGATTAGGGGACTGGAGCATCTCTCTTATGAGGAAAGACAGAGAGCTGGGCCTGTTTAGCCTGGAGAAGAGAAGACTGAAAGGGGATCTTAACGTGTACAAGTATCTGAGGGGAGGCTGTCAAGAGGATGGAGCCAGACTCTTTTCAGTGGTGCTGAGCGACAGGACACAAGGCAACCGGCACAAACTGAAACACAGACAATTCCATCTGAACATGAGGAAAAACTTTTACACTGTGAGGGTGACAGAGCACTGGGACAGGTTGTCCAGAGAGGTGGTGGAGTCTCCTTCTCCAGAGATATTCAAAACCTGCTTGGATGCAATCCTGTGCAACGTGCTCTAGGTGACCCTGCTTGAGCAGGGGGGTTGGACTGGATGATCTCCAGAGGTCCCTTCCAACCTCAGCGATTCTGTGATTCTGTGTGTGAAACCAGAATATTTCATTTACCTCCTTTTGCTTTTTGCTTTTTCAGTATAAGAATCAGAATATGCAGTATGCTAATAATTTGTTCAAAGAACAGAATTCAATGCCAGCACAACAACCTCAGTGAAAACAGATTTTAAAGCATATTTCAACTTACACCAAAAAAGGAGACTTACAGCAGTTACAACATACCAAGCTTACACCTAGCTGCTCTTGACAAAATTTAACAATGGAACTTTTGTAACATTATTTTAAAAAAAAATGAACTTTTCTAAATTAAAAATTACTCACCTTTCCACAATCAAGCTGACAGCTTGTGTAATATCTGGATTTGACACTTGAAGACGTTTCCACAAAGACCATACAAATTCTTTATCAGCCTTAAAAATGGGAACAAAGACAAAAATACATTATATGTATGCTATAGTGTGCATGTTCACAAGACAATTGGGGGGGGGAGCAAAAAAACCCTCAATTTTAGTGAGAACCCCAGCAGATTACTCACTTGCTTGTAATTAAAAACATGAAAAACAGTTCTCTTGATAGAGAAAAGTTTTAACCACACAGAATTTTAGATGGAAGACAGAGACCAACAACCAACATTAAGGATATGCAACATGACATAAGGCACCAGCAGTCAACATCATACACAAGGCTGCCTTTTGCTGTTCCAACTGTTGGTACTTCTAGCAGCATGGTACAATTTCTATTAATGAACAGTGAATTGGAAATACATGCTTCAAAATTAAGTTTGGGCACTGGTTTTCTCCCCACTAGGAAAAAAAAAAAAGTTCTTCAAAATTAAAGAAAAATAGAGAAAATTTAAATACTTGAATCTTTACCATATGCAGCTTTTCAATTTTACTTTAAAGTAGACAGCAAATCAGTCTTCCAGTACATATGCCCAGCTAACCTATGTCATATGAAAGCTTCTGAAAAGATTCTTAAATGAGAGCAAGAAAACAATGGTCTTTAAAAATACACACAAGAAAGTTTGTGAAAGTTTATATATAAACTAAAGGCTTCTCCAGATTTTCTACTATACAGAAGTAAATATTTTGCACTAGAGTATTTTTAAACCAACAGTTATATTACTGGAGGCCCTAATATAGATGATGTTATATTACAAATAAAAAACAGAATCTATATATTACACAAATATGTTAGTATAAAAATCAGCAAAAGATGAAGACCAAATAATAACAAAGCACATGGACATAATCTATGGACTGCACTAGGATCAAATCTGCTAAACACAGTGTAATATCAGAATAGAAATTAATAAACCAAAGATAACTAGACCTAGCTGCCAATATGATAACAAGTAAAAAATCATGAGAGAGCAGACTACTGTACCTGTTACTAGTTTTTTAATCTTAATATGAAATATAACAGGACAATATATGTTATAGTACAGGCTGTACCAGGGCAATATATGATCTAAAAGAAAAATCACATTATGGCTATCAATTGCCCAGCCTCCTTTTTCTCCCAAACTCCTGGAAACTCACAATTTACTAAGATATCACAGATATCATTAGCTCTTCATTAACTGGAACTTCATTAAAGTTGGTTAGATAGACAACACAGTATCTCCTCTTTATGTCAAACCTCAGTATCATACGAAACAGAAGACATGAGTTACTATCTTCACCTCTACTGTTCAGTGTGGTCATACATTTCCCACTTAATTTCTCCTTTCCCAGCTTCTCATCTTTTATAAATAAGAAAAGATTGTTTCTTTTGACACAGTACCATGAGTCCATGACTAGAAGCTGCTAAAAGCAATGGCCATTAAAGACACAAAGCAGCCTACAGAACTGCAAGTTTGACAAATCTCACAAGAGTCAATACAACAACTTAGCCACAAGATCATCAAATTAGAGCCAGCCTCAGGAGTGGAAGCTGCATTTTCTATTTTTGCTATCCCTTCTTTCCATTTTTGCCTGATCAGTTTTGCCTTCTAGGAAGCAATTTGAATGTTAAAAGCAGTATTAGTTCCTGCCCATGCCAACCAGTCCACCTTAAAGTTTCTGTTTTCTTCAGAACAAGACAACTACTATCTTTGACATGAAATACAAGACCATTTAGCACAGGGCTTCCTCCTTACAAAATCTCTCTAAAGGTAGAGGAAATTTTTCAAGAGTTACACAACATCAACAAATTTAAGTATATCTTCATTTATCTTCAGAAAAAAAAAAAGTTACAAATAGTTATAAAGGCGGTTGCTGCTATGGAACTATCAAGACTAAAGTCTTTGCACCCAAAACTCTATTGAAGACATGATAATAGTAACCTTTTCATTCCCTGGACTAATTTATTTAATCCAGATCAATAGCACAACAGCCAAATAAAAATACTGCATTTGAATTACAGATTTAAAGAACTTCAAAAATGGTGAAGTAAGAAACAGGAAAGATGGTTTTAACTTTTTTCTCTCCATGATTTATGAGGGAAGCCTGCAAGACTTTTGGAAAAGTTCTGATATATCCCTTCAATATTAGAAATCAAGGTCTTTTGTATCTTAAAATTGTATAGAAGATTGAGGCAATGATGGACTTACAAGAAAACATAAGAGAAAATGCTCAGCAAGTGAGAAAGGAAGGGTATCTTCACTTTTACGTTTTTAAGAATGACTTTCTCTTTTAAAAATTGCCATTTCTAGTTTTAAGTTTAGTCATACCTTTAAATTCCATCAACCTCTTCAATCAAGTGGGAAAGAAATCTTCATGGAAACTTGATGCCCTAACAACATTTCTCTGTACAACCAAAAAAAATTCACTCAACTATTATGAGACTGCACACCTCTAACCAGTCAGACTGAGTTTCTCATAGTGTTAATAAAAAAAGTAAATAAAATAAAGACTCTGGCCACGAAGATCTTATAATCCAAGTCTACTATCAGTTTATGCAAACTGGACTCAAGCATAAAACCAAACACCAGAATCTGTTTGTTTTCTATCAAACCAGAGAAATTTCATCCTACTCTTTGTTGGACATACACAACTTTAAAAATTTTGACATATAAACATTGTTTCTGGTATTTCAAACTAACATTACAAAAACAAATATATAACAAGAACTTCATATAGAAAGAGATGGGGCACAAGCTACTTTTAAAAACTTTTAAAAGAGACCTCACCTGTCTCTACCCAAATCGGGTTAGCAATGCAATGACTGATTTCCAAACCCAAAGTGACCCAGACACATGCAAGACAAAAGATATGCAAGATGAACTAATGGAATTATGGTGCGTTATGGTCCAGGATAGCATTCATTTTTTTGTAGAAAGATAACTCCAAAAATAAGCCACACAAACGTAAGAACTGAAGTGACTTCAAATCAACACCCAAATTTTCATTCAGTTAGAAGTAAGTCCTTTCAGCTAGAACTGAAGTTAAAAGACAAACAGTAAGCATCATGTTAATTAAGTTACTGAATTCTGGCTAGAAAAGTGGGAATGCAACCAACAAAAGAAAAAAAAAGGCCAATTCCTTACTGAGTGCTATCACCTTAAACCACTTAACCTCCCAGATTTCTAGCTGTCTAGTCTGAAGAATTAGAAAAAAATGTACATATTTTTCATGTGAGCTCAGAACTCCAGAAATATAGGCAGGTGCACATCCCTTAAAAAGGCCTTATCGCGCCATTTGAAAAGTCAGTCTATGAAGACTGAATCCTGCATGAGCTAATGATTCTTTTCAGGTAGAAACAGAATAAAAAGTACAGATCTTTTTCAAAATCTCTTGCAGGCTTCCAAAAAGCCTTATGATATGTACAGAAGAAGGATTAAGTATTTTTTTAACATATAAAAACATCTCATATTTACTGCAGGAAGCAAGCAAAGAAAAAAAAATGAGGCCAAATTAAAACCACACTAAGTAACAACAATGGGAATGTGATTTCTTTCAAATTATTTAGGCGGAATCTAAGAAAGTCAGCAGGTCTTAAACTCTAAATAGCATCACTTTAAGTATAAATTTAAGAAATCTTTGAACCATAATTAAGGGATCCAATTATAACTTCAAAATATTTTTTAATTCAAATCTCTCAGATAATAAACAATATGGAGAGTGGAGCTAAATTGATAAAAGCCCTTGAACAATTTTTACACCTTTAAAACATAATTCACTGTGTATTTTTGCACTGAACTATTTAAAAAAAACACTAGCAAATAAGTAGTAAGGATTATGAAGTAACTAAAGTACAGAGAAGTCCAAATCTAACAAGTAAACAGCCAATGGTACAGTATTCTATTTACAAATGCTGAAAAATCTTGAGTCAAACGATCAAAATTTCTGATGCTGATTTATGAGTTCATGAGCTTTGTTCAGTTTAATTTTATTTGTTTAAAGATTTGGATTTATGTATGAGCATACTTAGCTTTTCCTTTACTGTCCTGCATATCAGAACCTACAAATAGCTTTTGGGTATTCTGTGGTGTATTTTTTTTTTGGGGGGGGGGTTGGAGGGGGTTGTTAATAAAGAGCTGAGATACTTAAGCTTCTGCATGACTCCAAGAAATATATCAAATATCATGAGACCCACTCCAAGCAGTGGAGACTGCCCTGTGTCTTATGCTGGAGGTGAAAGAAGGGCATGGGGGAAGGGACAAGGGGGAAAGGGGAAACTATGATAACATATACTGAATTGTTCCTAAGGAACAAAGTAATATGTACAAAGTACATACATATAGAACAGTGAGCTAGTTTCTCCATGTCTTCTTGCCAGCTTAGAGGAAAATGTTTCCTGTTTCCAGCAAAGAAATGCTCTCAACCTTCCTGTGATTTCTGATGAGTATCCAATAAGTATTGAGTTTCTGGCAATGTTATTCTTGCCAAAACTTTGCCAAACCTCCCAAAAACTGAACCCGGGATAATATGCAAAGTATAGAGTTTCAAGGAGATGAATGTTCTGTTGTTCTTCTCACTGAAAACACAGATATGCAGGGATGAATGTGATTTTCTTTATTAAAGAAGCAATACAGATTACTCTCAAAGCACCTATAAGACCACCTTCTGAGTTGTCCAGGGAAGTCATCCACGTAATCAAGTTTTACTCTTGTCACTGAAATTGCTGAATCTTACATAAATAATAAGTTCTGCAACATTTCTGCCTGTGCTGAAAGAATAGTAGATGAAGTAGGGACAAAGAAGCCACCCTAGCTTAAAAAAGCCCAAACAAACAAATATAAAAAAGCTTGTAGTGAGGAATGTTAGATGTGAATATGGTGCACAAAATGCACTGGAAAGAAATAGCTAAATAGAAAACGCTAAGTAGTGTCCCCTTTAAAAAATGAAAACAGAAATCCCTTCCGAGTGATCTGAGAATAAATTAGAAACGCATGAATTACAGGAACTGAGAAACAACACCACTTCAACAAATGCTGTTTATTTTGCATGGCAGGAATTGGTATTTGAAATTACGACTACTAACTATGAATGTCATCCACAGAACTATACAGCAATGCCTTAAATAAACCAAATATTCTAATCTAAATCAACAAATATCTGTCACCACATATTTGTATTTTTGTAAACACACACAAGACAAGACAACCTTCTGCCTACTCTAAAACTCAAAAGAGTAAGGATAAAAATTACCTAACAGCATCATCATCTACATGTTCCCTGTAACAAAATAAGACAGTCTGTGGTAAAAATCTACTTGATCTTTACTACATGAAAAGAAAGTTAATACCAAGATAAATAGAGGTACAAAATTTCTCATTATGACAATTTAAGTAAAACACTAGTAAATGAGTGAGAAAAGTTACCATTAAGTGTGACTTGTTTAACATGCCCAACATTTTAATAGCTAAAATTGTTTCATGAAAATGTATAATTATTTATGCATTTGGTATAATGGAAGTATTATTATCAGCCAACAATTAATACAGTTTTAAGACAAAAAGAATTTTAAATAGTCTTTCTAAACTTTTGGCACAATTAATGGACTTGGTAAGGCTGTTCCCTGAATGGTCTCGGGAGCCAAACAATTTTTTCTGAAACAGGACTGCATAGCTTCTCTGAAGTTGGCACAGAAAAACCACTACAGCTGTCAAGGCCTGGGGTATTCCAATCTTCAGTGTACCCAAGGAACATTCAGCATACTCAAGTGTATGTTAGTGGCTCAAGAGGTCAGTGAGAGTTTACCTTGAGCAGCTGAGAACTTGCATATAAAAGGCAGAATATAGATGTCATTTGAAAGTTACTGAAAATTACTCATTAAGACCAAAATTATCCACAACATATTCTATATCAGATGAAGATGATGCTCCCCTTATGACCAAGTTTATATTTTGGAACTCAAGAGATATAAAACAAAGACAGAGTGCTTCTGGTATCCCCTGAAAAGAGGAATTTTCCTTCAGTCTGGAATGAAAATAATTGTACCTCATCATCATATTGAGAGATACACAGAAAGGAACGCCTTGATCCTGCTTTCAAGAAAGCAAACTGGATTCTTCTCATTGATTTTTACTAGTAACAAGCTCAGAACCAGTGACAAACATGAAATGAACTAATGGCAAAGTCTATATGGCATAAGCAGTCACAGCATAGGCATTTGCTTACAACTGAAGTCATAAATGTATTAAACATTAGCTTAAGTCACAAAACACAGAATACCACAGAAAGACTAATATTCTCATTTCAGTTCAATCAATTTCCTCTCCTCTTGGGAAGGAGAAGCAAGCATAAATACTGCTCTAGGTATTTCATATCAAGAGCATGTAAAATTATATCAAAACTGCATACAGCTATTTGTCTGCTGTAAACTGAAAAGTCACCTCAGTATCGAAAGTTTTCAGTTACACTACATTAGAAGACAGCTAATTCTGCTTGATAAAGTAATGATACTAAATTCCTATAGAAAAGGCTTTTACTGCAGCTCTGACAATGACAAAAACATAAGCAATTTTTCCCCCCTTATAGGAGCTGTACATTCATTAGAGTTTGAGTATTAAAATTACAGGAAGGCTTATGTTCCATTTACCCTTCTACCATATACTGTATTGAGAACAAGGATAAATGGAAAAATCTCCTCATTTAGAGTGAATTCATACTTAAAGTGCCTCAATTACCTACAGTTTTGAAATGAGGATTCTTTCTGGTATTTCATTGTATTGACTGCAATGCATAGTTAACTATCAAAAGTGTTCATATCATACACAAAATACTTATAGCAGGGCAAATGACTAGAATAAGAATGCGCCATCTTCTGAAATCAGCAATAGAATACCCCCAAAACAGGGGAAGAAACAAAACAAAACAAAAACAAGGAATAATTGCTAGAAGAGCATAGGACAAATTACCATTTTATTTTTTAATGGATGGATACCCCCCTTAAGGGGAACTGAAACCGCTGGAGGACAGACGGAGCTATTGGTTTACTGTAATTTTTAATAAGAATCCTGTAACAATCAAATATTGACAATTATGTTATGAAATGAATATTTCAATACTAAATGTAAAGTGCATAACAACTATCAGGCTGGAAGAATTCATATAGAAATTCAAAATTGCATATTGGATTAAGCAAGAATCAGATTAGCTTTTGGAAGGATTTTGTAGAAGCATGAAAAAAACCATGGCTGATACAAGCATTGACACACTCTTGCAAAAAAATTCTTAGAACGGATTGTTTTGGACTCCTCTCCTATCCAGTGTACTTCTGACTGAAAGGCTCAAGCCTATATTCAAGCTGATGTATTCATTTTACATGTAAGTGACAGACTTGTGCTTGATATCTCATGTAGCTTTTAAAATCACACTGCTGTACGTGGCCAGCACAAACTCTCTAGATCCTACTGCACCAGTGTTTGTGATTTCCAGTCATACACTATACTCTTAAACAAAAGGTATTCTCTCTACACATCATCCACTCCTGCTAAGTGGCTAGACAGTACAGAATATCCTTATGCATTATGTGACCTGATCTTTGACATGCTAAGCTTTTCAAAAAGGATCCAAAAAGTCACTAGAACGTAAGACTGCTTGGTACCTGAAAAGAAAACTTAGTGTCTTTATATATATCAGGCTCTAAAGGCAACAATCAGTTATTTTCAAGTTCACAAGAGTCACTCACATACAGTATGCACAATTACATCTAATTGCCAGATAGATTTTTGTAATACCATCATTAAAAGCTGTCTGGACTGATAGCTTCAAAACAGATGCCATCAGCAAACAAATATTTTTTCCCACCTCCAATTCCTTAATGCTACAACCAACACCTAATTTTAGGATACTAGAAAATAGTGTTTTACCTTCCATAACTTTTCATTTAAAGAATTTCCTCTTACAATGTCTCTGCCAATAGTTTAGGCAACAAAAAAAGTTGTCTTTGAACCAAAAATGGAAAAAGGACAAGCTACTAGGGTTTTGTTTGTTTTCTATAAACCGAAGAGATTGTATCCTTACTCAGAACTCTGTTCAACGCAAACAGGGACCAGGAAAATAATATAAAGCTACTGTGCTGCAATCCTTCTGCAAAAATAATGGTCTGAGCAAAAGCACTGCATAAGACTTGTGCTAAAAGATGCTATCTGTAATTACAAGATGATTTCATAAAAGGACTCTCAGATTTGCCCATCACTGGGAATATGGACAAAAATATAGCAATGCACTTCAGCAAATAATTTTAAACACATTTCTAACTGACATAAATAATTGACTCAATGGAGCATCAAAGGATAAGAAATACAAAATATTTTCTGGCTTGTACTTTTTGTAAGACAAAGTCAATGAAGTAACATCAGCAAAGTCAGTTCCGTAACATCAGAGTAGAACTGCACAGAAATATTATAAATTAAATTAGTAGAGATGAGTTATCAGACGGATGTTGGACCTATGAAGCACAGCATTTCCTCATTGAGCAACTAATAATAAATAGCTTGCTTTATTCTATTTAACAGACAATGATTGCACAGACAGGATCCATTACATGCCTTCATTCAGTGGCACAGCCTTTATATTCACAAATGTTTTCTTCCAAGTAGTCGACATTAAAAACTTAACATTCATCTAATGTAAGATTTATTCTGAAAAAGGAGAAGATAAGAGAAGGGAACAGGTTTGCTTCCAGAGATAAGGGCTTGTTTTAATTCCTTTATAGATCAAGGCTAGGAAAACCCATCTGTGAGCTTTTGTTTCAAGTTATAAACACCTTAACTATTTGAGCTAAAATCAACTGGAGTTAACTGTAAAAGATGCACAGGATACACGAATGGAATAGGACATGAGCTTCATAAGCTACAAAACTATTTTCCAAAAGTGCTAGAATTCTGAGAGTCACAGCTTCAGAGTTCAATTACTAGTTCTGAGAGTGCAGAATAAAATTTTCAGTGTATGCCTCAGAGTTAGCATTTAAATATGGCGCTTTGCATTAATGTAGTTATAATGCACCTGCGAGTTTCAAGGCATTTGGGAATATGGGAATGTACAAGTAGTTTCATTTCACAGACAATATAACAATATGCATATCTTTTGGTGTATTTACCCTGAATTAACATGACTAATCAAGTGGACTTCAGGTCTATCATGTTAACTCTGCCTGAAATGAAATTAAATACTTTCCAAATTTTGTAAAAACGTGTCCCAAACTGAGGACAAAGAGGAGAACTATATTTGCCTATCTTCTAGGTCATGAACAAAACAATAATAGTTGAAATAGTTGGAAAAGCACACACTTAACAACAAACAAGAACAACAAGATTACCTGAAGTCAGCCTCTAAAGCCAACATACTTCCTCTTTGACCAAAATGCATTTTGATGGGAAAAGTAAAGCTGCTACAGCAATTCTCTTCCCAACTTTGAAACTTTGTACAGCTTGGTAGATGCAGAAATTCTAGAAGTGCGTTCAGTGCAGTTGGAATGTTCCAAAAGTTACAAGCAAGAGCCTACTTCTTCTCCGCATATAAAAGATGACTTCCTCTATTGAGAAACAACAATATGTTTTGTTGTTTCCATAAAAGGTACCTTCCACTCACACCTATCTCTGTATTAAATTTTAATTTCCCACTCATACCCTAGGGGCAGTCTAAAATATTCACACAGAACAAATACTGAGAATAGGTAAATACTAAAAAACAGGTATTTTTGCCCATGTTTAACCAGTATGACTCTCAGTTCAGCTTTACAATTTTACTCAAATATTCCAAACAAAAATTTGTCAGGAGGAAAGATCAAGTACACAAAATTTCATTCTAGTTAGCTAAAAATTTTTCAAAAGTAAAAAAAAAAAAAAAAGAGCAGAAAGATTAATCAAATGCAGCCACTGAACAATGTTATTTCTCTAACACATATATGGTATGGCCTCCCTAGTACAGCACCTGTACTAATCAGACTCATGTAACTTGGACTCCTTATGGCAAAAAAGGTGTAAAATAACAAAAAAAAGTGTGAAACAGCTGGCATCCCTTGGTTCCAATAAAAATGTGGTCTTGGCTTAATCACTAATAAAAGAAATTAGTATTTAATGAATGGGAGCATTAAACACTTTGCCCCATTAAAAAAAAAAAACAGTATATGGATATTAACAATTTATCCAGCAGAAAAACCAGCCCACTGAAATTTTCACACAGGCAGTAAGTTCATAACCATTTGAATCTTGGTCAAAAAGTCAGAGAAGTAAACACAAGTTGGCATGAAAACAAATCACTAAAGAAGAACTATGTGGGGGTTCTTTTGTTTGTTCGGGGTGGTTTTGTTTTTTTTTTTTTACTATTAATATAAATTTTCAGCTGTTGTTTTACAAGCACTTGCAATATGCAATCTACATGCATCTCAAACACCTACTCATGAAACACTAAAAAAGGCACTGTTTTGTTATCTGATACATTTTTTTATATTTACCTGTAAATATAGAGCTTTTTTTAAACCAATATTATCTTGGATACATTCTATTTTCAGTGGGCTTCTCTGATATTAATTAGTCCAAAATGAAAGCATACATCTGTTTTCACAGGTAATGGAGTAATTTTCAGTTTGTTATAGCAATCACACTTATGATCAGTGCTGCTGATTCCAGACTACTTTACATATCTCCCTGACCTGCAAAGAGATCAAAACAAGAAAGTCCAGCCACCCATGAATTTCTTTTCCTGCAGACACAGTATAGAAAGGATGCATGATGAGCAAAACAGGTCTACACAGCTTTCCAAGGCAAGCAGGCAATGTAGAATATGAAACAAGAACAGCAGCAGCTGAAGCCTCAATCACTTCCCCTTCTGCAAACTAACAGCCCACCCACCTTCTACCCAAAAATGCTGATGAATGCACAGAGTCCATCCTTAGGAACTTCTCTCTGATCCCCAAAAATGAACAGACACAAGAGTAACTGCAACCATAGGAAAACCTCTTTCTTCCCCATTCGTATTTATCAATTTCTGACACAAATTCTACCCAAAAAATCTGCTGCGGCAGAACACAGACTAGTAAGCAAGTCCTAACTTTTTGACTAACGAAGCATTTTCTGTTTCTTAATTTGTTAATTGCATTTTTAACACCATTTTGAAAATCATAAATGGCAGTATGGTTTCTTTGACTAAACATTATAGAGTGCAAACCACTGGTGGCTGACAGACTGTAGTTTCTGAGCCAGGGGGATAAACTGTGCAAAAAGTACCATGCAATGTTATAATTTTGAGAGACCTGTTACCTAGTTACCACTGTATCACCCATAAATTCCTAATACAAGGAGTAGGCTTTATTATAATCACTCACAGGAAAAGCATGTGAGCCAGAGAACATTACATTAACAAAAGCTGCCTAAAAAAGAGCATACATAACTTGAGAAAAATAGGGTAGTCTGTAGTTTCTGCAGAACCACAAAGTTAAAAAGAAAATCCTCAAATTGCAAAATACTACCTTATCTAAGCAGAGCTGCTATATTACTGCTGAAGTCAAAGCTGCAATGAATACAATGGTAAAAATAGTTGTTTTCTTATGTTTATGGACAAAATAAGGGTAAATTCTTTAGATGCTTGTTTGAAACCAAATCAGTATTTTCAGCAAATAAAGAAATAGATCCTAAGTTGCAAAACATGAAATAAAACTACTCATACCAAAATCCTTTGTGACTATCACCAGCAGCATACATACAACAGAGGATAGGCACTTCCGTCTTCCACCTTCCCATATTTCCAGCAACATAAGGCACTCACCTGCAATGAGGAAGACCAAATCCCAAATCCCTCTTTGCCATATTCAAAGCAAGGATCAGAATGGAATTTCTCCCAGGTCTTAGAGACCATTCACACCAGATCACAGGATACTTTGGAGAACCTTTCCTATTCCTTTGGTTAAGGGATTCAGTGTATGAAAAACCCTGTAGTTCAGGAGTTAAGTGTCTGAGATAGGACACCCAAATAACATATATGCATGCTTCAAAGCAGAAGGTACTTTACACCAAATGAAATAGCTTCAACAAAACAGACTGAAAAAGAAAAAAAAAAAAAACACACTCCAAAATACCCTATAAATCAAATATTCAAATATAGAGTCACCAGGCAGTTTTATTAAGAGCTATACAAGATTAAAGAAAAAGCACATGAAAGCTAAGTATTCTTGGAAACTCAAGTCACAGAACAAGCATCCAGAGACACAGCAAATCCTTCCTTCCCCCACCCCATTCCCCCCCAAAACAATACAAATTTCTATACCAGAAATAACTAAATTTGCAAAGGCAGGACCTCCTTCTACCCCCCAAATTAAGAAATCACAAAGGAAAAGGAGAGGTGGAAAACACACGCCAGACCTTTTAAACACCAAACAGAGCCAAAAACTCCAGGGAGCAATAAGGACATAGTTGTTAATGACTTTCCATGGATGGCAGTCAAAACACTAAGGTGATGGGCAGCAGTGTAAAACCCTAAAATAGAATGCAGCAGTTAAATAAAGAGAGCAGATGTGTCATAACTTACTGTTTGACTTTTGCCTACTCTACTCCCCCCACTCCCCCAAAGTCAAACCAGTCACAAAACTGGAACAAGGTCTCAAAAAATAAGAAGAAAAAAAACTATGCTTCCTTTACAATTGTTCCCAGGAAAAGTACTCAATTACTCAGATAATTCTCAAGTAAAATTAGGAGAACAGGAATAATGAAATTAAAAGTTGTTTATTAAGTGACTACCATGACTTATACAATGCTCTACTGCAGACCACCAATCATAATTTTGCAAGAACAGTATAATGCCGAAGCAAATTTGCTTCTTCAGATTTATTTCTTCTCAGTTTTATAAAAATCACCTCTGTGGATGATTTAGGAACTCTGGACAATATTCTTAATTTAGTCATCTCATCTTCACAAATTCAAATTGACAAGAAAATGTCAAATATTGCAAGCTACAAATGTTGAGCTACTGAAGTCAGCATTTAACAGGAGATTCTTACCATTAGAAAAGAAGGGAGGAAAAAAAGAAGTTTTAAAAACATCGTATTTAGTTCTGTAGGCACCTTTACATGGTGTAAAGTGTTATCTTAAAGTCACAAAAAATGGGAAGAGGAAAAAGAATCCAAATCAGAACATGAGGGCCACTATACCAGATAAGAAAAAGGGTCAACTACTCCAGGCTCCTGTTGCAGACAATAGGCAGAAGTAGATGCCTATGACATCTACAGTTAAAGCAAGGCAGGCATGCATGATACTTCCACTAAGGCTCCGGGACTTCCTGAGCCAGAGATGGCTTCTATCTATGGACTCTTCTTAAAAAACACACTTCTTGCACTAGTTCCCAATGGAAAAAACCTTGGTTTTGGAAATGCAGTTTATATCACAGTGAATGCCACAGCCTACGGAGGTGAGAGGAGGTGGAAAAGAAACCTGGGACATTTTATCCAGGATCACTGCTGGAGGTATAGATGTCTATTTCCATGAACTTACTCAGTTTCCCCTGGAGCCAATTAAAATTTTCAGTGTCCACCACATGCAGAGTTCCAAGGAATATACTTTTGGGAAGTTTTAGTATTATTTTCTTAAGTCCTGTGATTTCCAGAAGGACTAAATCAAGATTTTTGAGCACCACCTTTTCAATTAAGAAATAACAGTCCCCTCTAGGCTTGGTTTCTCCAAACTATATGCAACTAAATCACAGCAAGACCTACTAAGAAAGCAAGGCAGCACTGACAGGTGTTCTGCACTGGAATAAGTTACACGCTACCACCCTTTCCTCTATGCTTTGGGAGACCAGAAATATTAGAATTCTTCTCATTGCAGGGTGAAAGAACACTTGCTTATTAGCTTCTCCAGGCCCTGGGTACCAGGTTGGATGAACAGTAAAAATAATTCCCCTAGTAAAGCTTAAGATCCACTTCACCAAGTATCCAAGAATGGCCATAAACACATGGCTAGGAGAGAGCATAAGAACCGACAGGGCAAGAATATAAAAACATGGCAAGGATATATGAACAGAGGCTGTGGGATCACATACGTATTTTGCTTTCTGTTCAGAGATGTCCTGAAACAATAATAGTTTCTACATATTTAATAACCATCAATTAATTTATTTTCCAAGAAGTTGTGAAACTTCCTTTTGAATCCATGCACTCACCTTTGCATCCATAGCATAGCGTAGCACTAGTCTACCACATACTGTGTAAAGAAATATCTGTCTGCTTTTAACCTTGTTCCCTATTTGACCTCTCCTGAGTCTATCTTCCCCCACCATCTTCCTCTATTCGTAATTTTGAAGAACTCTATTTTCTATGCCCCCAACCCCTCCAGTCATCTCTCTTCCAAAATAAAGACTGCCTGAAAACACCACAGAGAATGGCAGGAAAACTTAGAAGATGCATATTCTATAGAATTTATCAAGAGTCATACAAATTTTCAATTCCTATAAACAGATTTTTTTCTTTGGGGGAAAAAAAAAATCCAAAGGCTAACCAGCTCCAGCTCTAATATACTGTGGGCATCAGCAAGACTGTTAAGCTAGTTCTCAGTTAGAAACTCTGTTTTGGAAGTGCAGTTTATGTAACTGTGAATATAATGCTCTGAGAAGAGTAGGATAAAAAGAAAACAGAAGCTTACGCAGTTTTATCCAGTTTTGGGGTAAAAGACTAACATCTTCTCAGTAATATCTTTTCTAAGACACGTAACATTCCTATCCAAACTGCCAGCTCAAGTAGTCTCGAAAAAGATATTCACAGCATCACAGAATGGCTGAGGTTGGAAAGGATGTTTGGAGATCATCTAGTCCAACCCCCCTGCTCAGACAGGGTCACCTGGAGCACATTGCACAGGATTGCGTCCAGGCAGGTTTTGAGTATCTCCAGAGAAGGAGACTCCACTACCTCTCTGGACAACCTGTCTCAGTGCTCTGTCACCCTCACAGGAAAAAGTCTTTTTAGATTCAGGGAGTTTGCTGTGTTTCAGTTTGTGCCCATTGCCTCTCAGCCTGTCACTGGGCACTACTGAAAAGAGTCTGGCCCCATCCTCTTTATACCCTCCCCTCAGATATTTATACACATTGGTAAGATCCCTCCTCAGTCTTCTCTTCTCCAGGCTAAACAGGCCCAGCTCTCGCAGCCTTTTTTCATATGAGAGGCACTCCAGTCCCTTAGTGGGGGGGTGTTCACTGCACTTGCTCCAGCAGCTTCATCTCTCCCTTGTAGTGGGGAGCTCAGAACTGGACACAGTACTCCAGATGTGGCCTCACCAGGGCTGAGTAGAGGGGGAGAATCACCTCCCTCGACCTGCTGGCAACACTCTTCCTGATGCAGCCCAGGAGACCATTGGCCTTCTTGGCCACAAGGGCACATTGTTCACTTGTGGTCAACTTGGTGTCCACCAGGACACCCAGGGCCTCCTCTGCAAATCTACTCTCCAGCAGGTCAGCCTCCAGCATGTCCTAGTGCATGGGGTTATTGCTTCCCAGGTGCAGGACCCTTTGCTGAACTTCATAAGGTTCCTCTCCGCCCACCTCTCCAGCCTGTCCAGGTCTCTGTGAATGGCAGCACAGCCCTCTGGTGTACCCGCCACTCCTCCCAGTTTTGTATTGTCAGCAAACTTGCTGAGGGTGCACTCTGTCCCTTCATCCAGGTCCTTGATGAAGAAGCTGAACAAGACTGGACCCAGGACTGACCCCTGGGGGACACCGCTAGCTACAGGCCTCCAACTAGACTCTGCACCGCTGATCACAACCTTTTGAGCTCTGCCATTCAGCCAGTTCTCAATCCGCCTCACTGTCCACTCATCTAAACCACACTTCCTGAGCTTGTCTATGAGGATGCTATGGGAGACAGTGTCAAAAGCCTTGCTGAAGTCAAGGGAGACAACATCCACTGCTCTCCCCTCATCTACCCAGCCAGTCATTCCATCAGAGAAGGCTATAAGATTGGTTAGGCATGATTTCCCCTTGCTGAAGCCATGCTGACTACTCCTGATCACCTTCTTTTCCTCCACATGCTTGGAGATAGCCTCCAGGATGAGCTGCTCCATCACCTTTCCAGGGATGGAGGTGAGGCTGACTGGCCTGTAGTTCCCTGGGTCCTCCTTCTTGCCCTTTTTTGAAGACTGGGGTGACACTGACTCTCTTTCAGTCCTCAGGCACCTCTCCTGTTCTCCATGACCTTTCAAAGATGATGGAGAGTGGCCTAGCAATAACATCCGCCAGCTCCCTCATCACTCGTGGGTGCATCCCATCGGGGTCCGTAGATTTGTGGGTTAAACATGCCTACCTAACAGAATAGAAGACAAGGAAAACCTAACAGAAGCTGATTAACCAGACTTAGAAATGTTAAGACAAGAACCAAGGAAAATATTATATCCAAATGACACTTAGGAAATTATACCAGATAGAATATAATTCTACTAAAAGAATTAGTTGGTCAGTAACAATTTCATTATATTCCAACTATAAAGAGATTAGAAAAATACAAAATGAACATTTGTCCATAGAGACTTACATTTTTAAATGGCTTGCCTTTGCACAAGATTTTCATAGGAAATATGAATTTCAAATGGATTAAATATTCCTGAATAATTTCATTCATTCATAATTTCATTCATTCATAATTTCATTTTTCATCAGATAAAAGAATCTTACCCAAGCCTATGTTAGTTCAAATACAAATTCAGAACATAACATCTCAAATAATTAATCATTTTTGATAACTCATACTTTGGAAAAGCTGCATAACTGACAATTCTAGGTGACACCTCTTTTAAAAATCTAGTATATAGATTAAAATCTATTTTCTCCTTCTTCAAATAAAATATATACACTTAAACATGTCTCTCTACATTTATTGATGGATTAGTAAAATGCTAAACATGTAGATGACTATATTGCAGGTGCTTGCAGAGAAAAACCTGCATTTATAAACTACTGATTCACTTCCCCTCGCCCTCCAAACTAAGACTCTTAAAGTGCTGAAGACATGTATCTGCTCTTATTACAAGGATGACATGTATTGGACTCTGACCTAGAGCTGAAGAGATTTCTACCATATTTAGGTTCCATCTTCAAATATAGGAGCTACTCTTTTTTTTTTTTTCCTTTTTTGCCTTCCAAAAAACTATTTGAACTACTAAAGAGGAAGATACAAGAATAGTAAGATAACACGCAGGAGATTGTAATAGAAATACATTCCAAAAAAAGGTTTTCTGACTGTTGACTTCAATAGGATTGGACTGGACTCATCAAGGAACAAGTAGAAACACATGTGTAATTGAATGAATCTAAAAGGGAAAACAGATACTTAGCTAAAATTTGTGTACATCAAGTTACATTATCAAAGTGATTAGAAATTCAAGTTTGTACTGTTTACTTCCAAGTTTTTATTATTTATAATGCTCTTTAAAATATATTACTAGGTTTTAGTAATACATAATTTATGTTCAGTTAGCAAATCAGAATGGCATAGGGTATTCCTTCTGCCTCCACCAAACCTTGTGCCTGCATGCTGAGAGAGGGAAACTCACTGAATTATCACCATAAAGAGAATTTTCTAAACTTCTCCTGCAAGGCACTTAAGATATCTCAACATCATTCAGTGTGCAGTATTCCTAGATGGCTCCCTCTCCTCTTACTTCTCCTATGCAACAAGTTTTTGTCAGGACTCTACCTAAAACCCAAACCCTGCGCAAGGTGTCAGGTGCACTAATGCTGCTTGAAAGCCACAGGAACAGCTACCAACTCCAACGAGGACACTATTTTGTCTCCACAGATATACAGTCTTCACAGATGTAACCAGGCCAAGTCCCACAGGAAAATACTGCTTTGGTTATCAGAAAGCGAGAAAGAAAGCAGCAAGTGAATTAGACACCACCTTCCTCATCCACATCCTTGAGGCTGGTTTGGCCCAGGATTAGAGCGGACTACTCCGGCAAGATCTCACGCGACTAATGCTTGGATATCTCCACGAAATGCGCCGTCTACCAGACGTAGGTGCCAAATGCCCAACTACAAAGCGAAGAGAGCGCATCCGAAGGCAGCGCCTGGGAGGAGAGTCCGGGGGCCCTTCCCGACGCGTAACGGTCCCGCGCCCCCCCCACCCCACCGGAGCCGTTGTGTTCACCCACCCCTGCCCTCAGGGGGCGGATTAGGGAACTTAACGGTCCCTCCAAAACCCGCATTTCTGCAACCCCCGCTCCTTTCCCCCATGAGTTACACAGCGCAGCGGCTCGGCGCTCTCTCCGTTACACAGCAGGCACCCCAACGGCGACTTCTTGGAGAAGCACATTAATAAATGAGTGAAGGGCAACCCAAGCGCTCGCGTGCCGGCGAGGGCCGGGCAACCGCCGCCGCGCCGCGGGCACCGCCGCAACAGGTGGGCGCCCCCGCCCGCGGCAGGAGCCCGCCCCGCGGGCCCCGCCGCTGCCCGGGACCCCGTCGCCTCCCGCCCTCACGGGGCGCCGGGAGCGGGACGCGAACCCGCGGCCCCGCGCGGGGCCCGGCGCTCCGAGCGCTGGGGCGGGGCGGGCCGCGGCCTCGCCGCCGCGCCGGGCGCGGACGGCCCCGCTGGGGACGCACCTGGCAGTGGCTCAGCTCCTCCGCCAGGCTCCGCAGCTCCTCCTCCAGCTCTGCCACCCGCGATGCCGCCGCCGCCGCCGCCGCCTCCGGGCGCCCCGCAGCCATCGCCAGAGCCGCGCACCCGCTCCGCAGGGGTAGTGGGAGAGAAGAGAGGACGCGGGTGAGCCCCGGCCCGCCCGCTCCTGAGGGAAAGGAGAGAGAAACGGTGCTGTGAACCACACAAATGAAAACTTTCCCCCCTCAGCTCCACTTACCGCGCGGGCGAGCGCCGGAAACCGCAGAGAAGAAGGACGCGGCGCAATGACGTCAGCGCAACTGCCACCCGAGTGAAGAGAAGGGGCGAGAGGCAGGTTTGAATTCGCCCGCCCGAGCGGCAGGGCCGCGCATGCGCGCTGCGCGGGGCGCCGCCGCGCGGGCTGCGTGCCGCACGGCTGCTTGGCGTCGTTACCGTTGGGAGCCGTTGCTGTGGGGCGCAGCCCGGGAGCGGCCGGAGCCGGAGCTGACAGCGCGCTCGGTCTCGGTGAAGGGGAGGCAGAAGGAGCGTGTCCTTCAGCCTCGGAGACTAGCACCTGCCGCGGGCGGGCTTTCGAGCCTTACTCTCCTCACCATGCGGCTGCACTCTAGCTAGTGTGCTGGGTTTGGGTTCTTGCTGTGCGAACGTCTGGCAATCCAGCAGGTTTCTTCCTTTCTGGAGCTGTGGGAACACTTAGAGCTGTCGTAAACTTGTGGCATTAGAGAGTTGCAGATGCAGTATGCAGGTATTACTGGGTGTTTTGCTCTAGGGTGTCGAGTCTCCAGCATATTTTGAATGTAGTAGCACATAGCATGTCTTTTAGACTTGTTTTTGAGTTAGGCACTAACATTTGCAAGATGAGTGAGAAACCAGATTTTAGAGTGGGTCCTTACAGTGCTTTGGGATACACAAGGATCCAAACTGGCTCTTACCCAGGAAGAATATTTAGACCTATTATTTATTTCCAGAGTTGGATTTGAGAGTTTGTGACCAAAAAAGTCCTGGCAGATTTGAACTGCTATGGAGAGTGCATTAAATTTTTGGGATAGTTCTGCTACATAGATGTGCTGGATTTAAGATCAGAATATGCAGAGTACCCGCTTTTGCAATAAAGCGATAGCCATGTTGCCAAAGTAAATCTTCGTATGTTTCCTATTTTCTCTCATGATTATCCTACAGAGGAAGCAACCCATTAAAAGACTAGAATTTTACCTAGAATACATGAAGAAGGATATTGAAACATGGATTTGGGATAAACTTTTTAGTCTGGAAAAAACCACCAGCTGAACTGCTTTTCACCAATGTGATTATCTTGCTATCAGTGTATCACACATGATGTATGTATGTATGTATGTATGTATTACACACAAGAGGAAGTAAGCTTTCTTTTCTCCTCCATCTTCACTTTTAAACAAATCCCAGAAAATTTGTCCTATATATACCACTATGACAAGAAATAAAATCCTTATTGTATGTGTGTGCGTGCGTGCACAGAAGTGAAGGGAGTTTATACATATGTGAATTATATTCCCAATATACATACATGAAAATGTCCAATCCTTCCCGTGGCCCTGACAAAAGATCCCATCATCTTCAGTGATAGCTTTGCGTTTGTATTGTTCAAAGTCCTTTCTTAGAAGGAAAAAAAGTGGCTATTGTACATGGCCAAAATGTCCATTTTACATTATTAACTTTGTAAAAGAACATTTTTGTTATGACTGCAATTCTCATCTGTGCAATTATTAATGTAAATTTAAAGGTGAGAGAGCACAACTGAGTATCCTCTGTCCAGTGATACGCAGACATAAAGAGATTGAACAATTGCCTGACCCATAACATGTCCTTCCTTAGAGCATCCTGCAAATCTTTATTGTTCATTGCTTCTTGTATATTATATGACATCAATATATTTGTGATCTTCCACTTTTAATGTTTTATATATCTTTGTGAGTTAATACATGTTAATTTAACCATAATGACCATCCTATCATTTTTCCAACATGTTTATATGTCCACTTTGCTTTGAAAGTTTTGTAATTCTTTTTCCCTTAAATCATCCAGTCACCACTTAATATGTAGCCTTCACTTTTTCCACATCTCCACCTTTTAATAACCATCTTTTTACTTTTCATCTGTTTCCTAATACTTTTATCATTGTCCCCTTGACCATTTGTTCTCTATTACACATGGGCAACAAGAGGCTAAGCTTACTTACAAAACAATATACTTGGAGTAACTGCTAAACAACTATAATGACTAAACAGGATTTAAAAACATTTTCCAAGTACAAGGTCGTTCAAAGTTTAACTGAAAGGATTCAAGCATTACAGGAGTTTGGTTCACAGTTTGACTCAATACAAAACAGAAGGCTGCAATCCCTTTAAGTTTACAATTTAAAAGAGAAATTTGTGCATATACTATTATATAAATGCATGTTATCACAGTAAATACACATCCAACACATTTGCATAGCCACACAATTATTTTATAGCCATAATATTTTTGTATATGGTTTGGTCATCTTCACATTTGTTTTCTTGCCATTTCACAATTTGGTTTTATACATAAATTTTCTGTTTTATAACCTAAACAGCATTCTTGATAATTCTTAGAATATTAAAAAAAAACCACATTCAGTGGTCAAGTTTTGATGAACTGGGAGACTTGACTGTTTTGGAGAATTCTGTCCATCATGTTTTTCTCCAAAGTTACCATCTTGGAACACCTGCATTTACAGCTATCAAATATATGAGAATGTTAGGTAAAATTCTTTCAAGCCCAAATACTTCCTTTACATTGCACTTACTTCAAATGAAACTGCATTTAAGTTTAATCCATACAAGAAATTTTCCTAATAAGGGATTGTTGAGTAAGTATGATATTTTTAGTGTTTCTCCACTTGAAAAAGTTCTACTACAGATACACTGCACAGTTTAAATCTGGTTGCTATGGCTTTTGTCACTTAGGGAACCTGTAAAAGTTATAGCAACAAAAGTGCTCGCTGTGTTGTCTCTGTGGTAGGAAGTGAAGACATTTGTTTTGGAATTGGGGAATTCCAAATCTTTCTTTGAAACATATCCATATCACAAATACGTTGCAGTTATACCTCATAACGTACACTCCTTTTTGTTTGCTTGTCTATTTACCCTCCTCATCTAAACATGAAATAAAACATTATTTCATCTATTGGTAACTCCTAATATTGCATTAGCAGAATTCAAGAAACAAGTGTGCATAATATAGCATTCTCATTTTCTTTTAAACAAAAAGTGACATTAGTATTCTGATTTTAATTGGAAGTATTAACATTTTCTGCCACTAAATTTGCATATTCCTTAGGAGTTCTGTCTTGACCATTCTTGTTCATCATCAGTAGTTTGGTAGGAAACAGAACATCACCAAAGAGGTACTTTCTGAAAGCTTCTTTTTAACTGCAGTGAGCAAGAGAAGCCAAAGTTGTCGAAATTGTTCCTAGCAGTCTTTGGCAATATCCTCAATATTTTAGCAATTTATACGTTTCTAAAGAGTGTATTAAAACCTTAGAAATCTGTTTAGATCTTGTTTAGACAACAAATTCAAAACATACTCACTTCCAGTCAGGGTTACTGGATTTTTTGCTTTTGTGTGTATATGTGGTTTTCATTTTTTAACTATATAGCTATAAACCAGCTTTTCAGTGCTGCAAGGGACATCCTTTTCACTTGAGTAATAGTTGTAAGTAACTACCCTGATTGTAGTAGTCATGTTGTAGCAAGAATAGTTGTAGGATATAAAAGAGGCAATATTTGTAGAGAGAAGTAATACTTGATATTAGATCTAATAGTATTTTGGTATTATTAAACCACCTGTCATTATTGAGAGAGCAGATGAGCTGTTAGACGCAACAACCTGATTAAAAACTGTTTGACCAAAACATTACCTATGTTTTCCAACTGTATTGGCTGCTCTAAAAAAAGATACTACTTCATACCTCATTCCTACCATGATAACATGATCTTTCTAATATACACAGTTAAAAAAATAAGAACTGGAAAATGTCAGCATAGGAACCTAGGTTCCCTGACGCAGGGATGTGTATAGCCCCATAATTCTTGGAGTTTCACTGCTAGCATGTCTCACTTTTTAATAACGTGTCATTTTCCTATCACGAGCAGAGAAAGAAGGTAGCTGAGGTCTGATCTACCCTTGAAAAAGCAAGAACTAGAACCAAACAACCATCTGAAGTTTAGCAAAATCACTAGGATATGGTTTCTTGGGGATGTAGCTTTGGTTTACTGCATACTTCTCTACTACCCATGATGCTTTGTGTACTAGCTGTCTGAGAGCAAGGCGCTCAGTGTTTGTATACTAATAGGATGAACAGTCTACATTCCCCAGGGCTGCTACTTTATATTGCCTGAGGACTCTCGGGCATTGCACAGGGAGTCACTCTTCCACTTAACTTTGCAGCCAGGAAGGCTGCAGTTTCATTTTCTTTTAAAAAAAATTTTGGGTCATGACACTGCATCCTTCAAGATAGTGAACAATGCAAAACACTAATACAAATGAGGGCATGTCAGAAGAACAAGGCACTGAGGAAGGAGGTGGTTAACAGTGTCCTGGATGTGGGGATGAAACTTGCCCCACCCCACAGCACCTGCCAGCAACAGGAGGCCTGGAGAGAGGGACAAACAGCTGGAGGTCATTAAGAGGAGGAAGCAGATTTCAGAGTTTGGCTGTTCTGGCAAAGGGAGCTTGGGTCTGTGTTGCAGTAAGATGAGGAGGTGGGTTTAGCCAAGCCTTGAGAGTTGATTGTCTTGTTAATTTGTTTCTTAATAAAATCAAACCCCAGGAAGGAGATGAGTTTTGACCTTACATATGGTGTGTAGCCTGTGTCATAGACTAACTGGGAGAGTCACCTGGTCATGAAAGAGTTGTATGGAAAATGAAAAGCTGACTTCCATCACCCTGAAGGAGGGTGTGAAAAGTACATGACCACCCAAGCTTAATGAATAAGAGATGATACCCTTCTTAACCCAAGGAGTGGTTGCTGGAAGGGACAACACAGTCCACGACCACCCAAACTTTGTAGAGTATGCAGAGGACACAGATGAGACCCTCCCTAACCCTAGGGATGACAGCTGGGAATGTACACCCACACATCCTCGCTCTTACCAGTCCATTGTGTTCATGCACGTGCATCCAACACGAGAGCCACAATCATATGCCAGAGCCTCCCAGTCCACCCATTTTGAATAGTTTTGCAACAGTTGGTCTGTTTTAGAATTGTGTGCTGGTGAGTGCCCCAGCAATGACAGTTGCTGTTTTAAGTTGTCTTCAGAAAATGCAACTGTATCATAGCTATTGTTCTGAAATACTGGATATGGCACTTACTTTGGCAGTGCCTGAATTTCTGCCTCAGGTAAAATGGGGTAGTTGCACTTGCAATTTTGGAGGTTGCCATGGCAATCCCAACAAAAAAGATTTCACAGAAGGAACAACCAACTTAGAGTGGGCATGAAGGCTGGTAGTTACATGCTTTAATTCAGCTCTTCCCTCTGACAGGCTCCATGGACAGTATTTTCACATACTTGACCTACCAGAAATTCTTAGTTCGAGCACTTAGCTTCTAAGCAAAATGACCTTTTTGAATGCAAGGTACCTTATTGGCAAAGCCATGTCTGTGACACAGGCCACACACCACATGTAAGGTCAAAACTCACTGGCAAAAATACAATGTATATGTTTCTGCACCAGAGGCAGGAGCTCATTTTCTCATCTTCCGTGTGCAGGAAATTAAAATCATATTCTTCAATTAAATTCTGTTGTTTAATAACACCTAATAGCTATAGGAAATGAGGTTTACAAACCATTGCAAATTGTTGGACAGAACGTATATGTTTAATTCAGTGAACAAACAATTGTCAGTGTGCTCTCAAATGCTATGGGCAGCTATGCACTGGAAGATATTAATGTTCTGACCACAGACAAATTAAAAGAGTTAGTACTAGGATGATGTAATTATGTAAGAATTTCAGCTTTAATTTAATAAAATCTAGTTGCTATGTTTAAGCTTTTATCATTCAGAAATAATAAGAGATTTTGAACAGTGTTTTTTATACAAATATCTCATGTAAGCTGCAAAATTCAGTCAAGTTTAACTTTCCTCCTTTTACATGGTGAAGAAATTAAGGTGTAGTCGGGTTAAGTCAGATACCAAAGTGTGCACAACCATACCTTTGATAAAGCTACACTTATTGAATACAGCATAAATCAGAGCCCAGCAATGTTTTTACTCAGAACAGAGCCAAGGAATATGATTTTCAAGTCTTTGTTTTAACAGTTCATACTTTCAGAAAGAGACCTTAGGAAAAGAAACAATTTGGAACAAAATATAAGGAGTGGCAGTTTAGTCAAAAAACACTTGCAGCAATTAAAACACTTTATCTGGTTTTATTGATCTACTTATATTGCCGTTTAAGATAATAAATACTGTTATGTATTATTTTATGGGTACTAGCTTTTTAAGAAGAAGAAAATATATTTTCTCCTACTTTAAGGTAAGGGTTTTTTGACATCTCAGTATAATATCCTTTTTGCGCGAGTTATCTTGCTGGATTTCTTTACTTCAAATTTTAAGTGAAATATCTTTGCACTTGTCTCAGTTGACCATCAGATTTAAGTTACAGTTATTTACTATATCCTAAATTGACAATTCAGAAACTACTCCAGATTAAGAAGCAAGATGCTATTTTTATTATCTATGTGCACTGTGGTAGTAGCTAAGAGTTACTGAGAGGATACTTTATGCTGCGGTATTTCAGCTGCTAACACTGTTCCTAAAAGCAGTGTTTGCTATAAATTCCCAGCCCTGGGGAATACAAAATAGATACTGCACATTGCATTCTAGGGTGGTACTGCAGAGTCAGCCCAACATGAACTTTTCTTGCAGCCTGAACTCCATCATCACAGTGGGATTCAACTGACTCAATCCAGTGAGATGGGGCTCGTGTATTTTGGCCACAATGCAAAGTTGTAACTTTGAACTTTCCTCTCCTACTGTGGTGGAGTTTAGAGTAACAAAGTGGGAGTCTATATCTGTTGATTCAAGTTTTTGTGCACACTTTTTACTGAACAGGACTGCTGCCTTTAAAGAACACAAAGTATTTAAAAATGGATAGATACTACATAGACACCTGTATTTTTGGATAAACAGAAGTTTAATTCTTATAATGCAGGCTATAAGTAAAATTCTCTGGAGTAAATTTAGAAGCAAAAGATTTTCTCACAGAAATGAAGTTTTTTTAATACTGACTTTCCATAAATGTGTTTGAGTGTTTCATTTCTGTTAATTTGCTAGTTGTATCATGGTAATGGGCACAAGACAAGAACTGAGTTAAACATGTAAAAGAAATTAAATTAAGTTCTGAGGTCAGACAGTGAAGGTTCAGAAGAGATCTTTCCACTCTTATTCATTTGTGGATTGAACAAACTCTTGTCAGATCATATTCAGCTTTCACATAAACTGTCTACAGTTTATTTTTGATTCTAGTATAAAGAAAGAACATTCTATTAGAGGGGTTTGCCAAGAATTATTACATCCCATTAGTTTTTAGGGACTTCTGAAACTGAAATTAATTTGTTCCAGCTCTCATAATTTTACTATAAGCTGTATGTTATTGTTATTTTCCTTAAGACCCCTCCTGGAGTCCTTCAATTACATGAAAACCTCTAGGTTGTTCCTTCTTTTTTTTCTAGCACTTCTATCCCTCACAGCAGTACAGAAATGTGACCCAAATGTGACCTAACAAGTCAAACAAAGAGCAAATGAAAATAGCTATTAAAAATTATTATTCTATTTCAGTTCTGACCTGTGTTTTTTGGACACTTACTATAGGTAACAGTGCTAATGGACTAGATATCCATCTCCTGTAAACAACAGTGGAAAAGGAGTAATTTGGTTTCACTGTCCAAACAATGACAGAAAAACGCCAATGATGATTAGAAACAAATAGTAAAGAATTTGATATTAATGTTTTTCACTGCTTTGTCTGAACTCTTATTCTAACATGATATACTGAGGGTATGAAAAATATAAAGGAAATATACTGCTGAGACATCTGTTAAGTTAGATCATAATTTGATTTGTCCTCACTTTACTCAAGGAAAGAGATACAGCCACAAGAGCAAACAGAAGAGTATGTGTAGTCTAGACAAATCCCCTGTTGCAATCTAATTCTGCTTTTCATTATTAGCAGGTAAGGCTTTATGTTGCTAGTGAGTTTCAGGTTGTCAGCTGTCTTCCCCGACCAATCTGGTGTCCTGCCAGCTCCTGCCTACACATGCTACTTAAAAAGTATGCTCAAAGTGATCTGATCTTTGAATTGCTCTAATCTTTTGGTTGTGCTTTCTAGTAGTATTTCATGATCCAGAAAATATGTAGCAATGTCCTTTAGCTTCACTGAGGTGTCATTCTGAGAATTCAAGGTACATTGATCAAATTAGATGGTAGAGCTTTGACAGAAATAATCTAGCTGCAGCTGGATAATCTAGCTGCAGCAGTTTAAAATATAATCTTCCCCAGCCCTCTGTGGGTGGACAGATCTTATATGGGGATAGAAGCTTTCAGAGGAGGAGCAGAACAAGCAACTGAAGACAGTACCTTCCTAAAATGTTGTAGCTTTATGTGCTATGATTATTGTCTACCCTCCAGGAAGGATATATAGGATATAATTTAAAAGGATCAAGGATATAATTTAAAATATATGAATTCTTACTGTCTGTGTGCAGAATTCCATTTTAGTTTATAATACAAGAGGAATAATCAGCTGGCATATCTGGAGAATCTACTGAATTTAATGCTACCTGTATTAGGATCTTGTATTTTACAAGATGTTGTAGCGTTCCTGCCAAATGTCTTGATTTAAGGCAGACGTAGGAAGCTTGGTGCTCTTGCCTCATCTATACCTTGCTCAGACACTATTTTGAACATTTTTGTTGGTAAGACATGTCTGCCGAGCCAAGGAGAATCACTTAATTTTGAAACCTATCAGAATAGACAGGGTAAGTGTAACCTAATGCATGAGGGTCATTCAGCCTCCTCCAAGAACTTACCCAATCATACAATATTTATTAGGGGGTGGTTTTGACCTCGTGTGTAACAAAAAAACTTTTCTATTATTCTTAAAGCATTCATCCCAGGGGAAATAGCTATTATATAGATTTATATTACAGATGAAATGTTTGTGGGACCAAGGTCAGCACTTGTGCTTCTCTGACAGACTACCGCAAGCAAATGTTCTCAGTCACTGTCCTTTTTCCCTATCCCACCATCATATAGAGAGAGGCTTGACCTTTCTATTTGGAAATATTTTACCAGATAGTAGATACATATAGGAAATAATGTATGAAATAGTAGGGGAAATTAGAAAGCCTGCATTTGGACCAGTCGTCGAGTCATGCCAAGGAGAGGCACCAAGTAACAGTCATTCAATTCCTGGAAGACACCAATGAAAAACAATTAAATCTAATGGACAATACGTATGCAGGGAAAATGTCAGTCAAAGCCAGGGCTAAACAAAAATGTGGCTACATGAAGACAGGTCTTCTGCCCTCAAATAGGATTATTTTTTAAATATAAAAAATAAATCATTGTGAGAGTTCCAAAAGATATACTGTGCCTGAATACAGAAGAAGATTTAGTATTCCGGTATCCCAGACTAAATCAATAACTGGCATCCTATCCTGGTCCAGTTATTCAGAGAACATGATTTGCTTTTTCTTTGCATCACTTTAATGGTTTTCTTTTTCTGTTGAGTAATACCTCTATACAAATGCCCTTTTAAAGTTTATTTGGATTAAAATTCCCTTTATACAGATTATACACTTATATAGGATTATATACAGAGAAACGCTGCTTACAAAATATTGTTACTTGCTCTTGTTATGTTCTAGTAAAAAGAGTAATATAAACAAGGTGTTTTATTGTTAACTTCACACAAAGGTTCAAGTAAATATGCAGTCCCTGACTCACTCACTAATTGGAAATTCTGAATCCACCCATCGTTCCCAGCATTTGGTGTAGTAAAAAAATTAGAAAGATGTAATAGAAGGCAAAATTGTGTCCTTCATTAATATGTTGTTTTTTAAATAATTATATTCATCTAAATAGTATCAATTACCATGATAGGGAATTGTTACAGATATTATGGCTCACATAACCAAAATTACAGTGGGATTACTTGCATGTGGATTCTTCATTTGCTCAAAATTTTTTTCCTCGTCTCACTTACTTATTTCTACGAATGAAACAGTATCTCTCTTCCTCCTTCAGTCCCAGTAGGCACATTGCCTATGTCCCCAACCACTGCATTATCAAAAATGAAAATAGACTTTTTTTTTCTAATCTTGGGCCATATCTAGGAAATATGTATCAGTTGCACCTACTGAAAAGCAGGCCCACTCCTTTCTTTCTTACTCTTTTTCTTTATATAGCTAACAAAACTCTGATTATGTGCTTCAGTTCTTGAAATTGTATAGTTCAGTTTGACATTTGGCACTTGTCATATTATCCCTGCCCTTGATACCTCTTTGGCTCACCAGTCCTTTGTACCATTACTTATTATTATCTGTTTACTCCTAAAGTCCTTCTGAAGTAATTACTTATTGTTTCTTACGTTACAGAGATATATTGATACCCAAATCCAATCCAATCATTTCATTTCATTTAACATACAGTTTGACCATCCCCATTTTAATTTTCACTTTTCTTTCCTGTTCTACACATTTTTTTCTAGTCCTGATTCTTCCATGTCTATTTTATTCCTACCTTTGCTCACCTCACCAGCTGGATCATCAATGCAAGCGACATGTCCTTCTGTTTCTTCTCCTTTTATAGGCCTCTTCGTCTGCCTTGTCCCTGTGGTTATGTGGTTTAATGGGCCATTCTCCTTTTCCAGGGGTTTGCCCTCCATGTCCTCTTATTCAGCAGTATCCTGAGGTATCTGCAGGCAGCCTCCTGTCTTCTCTTCTCGAGCTCTTCTAACCTATGCTGTAGACTACTGTAATCGCCAACTTCTTCTCTGTTCTTAAGACTGTCTTCCATACATTCTGTCAGTGTCTACACACAGCCATCTTTGTTGTCTTCAGTTACTCTACAGCCATGCCAGTCATCACTGTAATCCCTCCTATTCTTTACTTTAGAAAAATTAAAATACTTCTCCAGTATACATCAATACAATTGTTTTCTGCTCTGTTTGCTGAGCCATCCTGTCTCTGTGCAGATGTATGTCTTCGATTTTTTTTCCTCTGATCTTCTGAATGGAGTTGAAATGGAAGTTAAAAATAACTGCTATTAATGAAGAGCAGTATTGTGGGAAATACTAAAATTCTCTCCTTTTTTCTTCAGGCCAGTTACTTCTATCCCAAGCTCTATTTACTCATAGTCTGATGCAATCCTTGTACAGACTGTATATATGATTTATTCCAGCTTTAGAGGGGATGCATTAACTGTGCTAAGCCTTTCACACGCAGGATTTTTCATACAGCCTTTATTCCACTGGATGACACGTGCCTAGGGTAGAGGATCCAATCATGGACTTTCTGACAGGTGGCATTGACCCACTCCTGCTACTGGCATCACCTGTTTGTTGACAAGAGAACTGTCACCTCCTACCATGTCTTGCCCAGTGCCTCCCGTTGTCAGGAGGTCACTTGTAGGGGCAACACCATCTTCTGTCCCCAGAGCTTTTCTGTGACTTCCACAAACGGATGCTGGGGCAGACCGTGCTTGGCTCAGCACCCTGCTCAAACCAATGGGAAAGTGGATGATGTCTTTTGGGAAGAAAGGGAACATGCTTTGAAAAAAATACCCAACAAGAACAGTTTACCAGGGAGACACTGAAGCGGTTTCCTTTGCTACTACCATCCTGATCAGCCTTTCTAATTCTTATTTATGCATGAGGGTTAGATCACAATGACAATCACATAGCTAATAGATGATTGGGGTGCTGATATAATTCTCAGAGTTGAATCTTCCTTCAAATCCAGATGGCAGGACACTATAACATAATGCATTTTTAAGCCAGTTCATACTGGCTAAGGGCCTATGGTGAAGGCTTGTGCAAAGTCCCAAAACAAAAGCTAAATAAAATACACATATGGTTAACAGGGATAGCATTAGCATAATCTGTGAGGTTAGCTGCCATAATTTGGTAAGAATAAGATTAAAACTTTTGGGTACTCCTACCATAAAACAAAAGATATAGAGAAAAGAGCCAGCAACTGCTAGTATGAAGTAGTCAACCTGATGAGAAGGTAACAGCAGGGAGATCAGGACAGGTCAATTACAAACTGCCTTTTGTTTTTCTGGGGAAGTTTTATTTCTTGTTGTGTTGAGTCTTAAATATCAATTCAGATCATATCCCAAAGTGACTACCCTCTGTGAATCACCAGTGCTGGAGAAAAAAAGTGCAGGATGTGTTCTTGACCATTTCATTTACTGGCAAGAAAAAGTATAACTTCTCTCAAAAGAAAAGTCTGTGAAAGAACATGAAATCATAGGCATTTACTGTACTGTTCAAAGTGGCAGTGCCAACTCTTTCTATCACATGAACCTATTTTTAAACTTTTTGTTCCTTTACCACTTTGATTTTCTTTGATTATGCAAAGTACTTTCACGGTATTTAGGACTTAAGTGATATCACCACCATATCCAATATGATACAATATGCTGAGTAGTTAATGCCAGACCTTATTAATGGATCTGAGTATGCTGTCTATGTCCTTATAGCTCTGTATGTGCACAGTAAAACCAATGTGTCAAACATTAAACACATCCACTTGACATTGCATTCTCAGTGGGGCAAACATGCACTCTAATGTTGGTCTTGACCACGCTGTATGACCTGAATGTTACATCTGCAGGAGATGTGGAGTATTAAGCATCAAACCCTCACAGTGGATTTTAGGGCTCCCTTCAGACTGGTGTTTCAAGGTCTCCAAACAGCGCTGACAGGCAGCATAGCATAGCGTAAACTAGTATGTTGTTCTGCAATCCCCAATGTAACAGAATTTTCCTTCCTTTTCAACTATAAATATAAAAAATAATAAATTTTACTCGTTTCCTTATCACTGAATCATCAGGCTATTTAAAATTTTCACAGAAATACAAACATTTTTTCTTGAAAGGAAATAAACTGACATTATACAAGTAAGACAACAGAAAGACAGCCACCCAATACTGCTCTGAGAAATATAAATAGAGAGAATTCTAGTAATTTAGCGGATGTAAGATCTCAGTTTATTTTATATTATTTTATTTGGCATTGTAACCTCTAGAAAAAGCAAGCGAAACAGAGGAATACTGCAAATTCCAAATGGAAAGCCTGAAAACATCAGGCTATTAAAAAACTAAAGGCTAATTAAAACCTTGATTGCTCTTCATAAATGTCAATAAAACTATCACCACCAAAGCTGACTCATTGTTAGCCAATATATTTAAAGATCACAATGGGCTTTCAGCTGTTGTTAGATTCTTTTTGTTATTAGCAGGTTCCACAAATATTCCAGAAAAGGATAAACAGCCGTAGTAATGAGTATGTTACAAGAAGGCAAGTGTTTAATAATGACATTAAGGTTTTTGCAATCATATTCTTGTACAGTTTGTAAACTACTATGCTGTCTCTAAAACAAGCTATATTTATGCATATTAAGTTACCATCTATAGATAATTTAGGACAGATAATTAAACTTACAGGACAGAGCTATGCAAACTTTCTGTAAACTGACAGAGCATTTAGTTCAGTTGAATGGCTCTACACTTCAATATATCAAAAATCCTAAAATTTTGTGGTTTAACGTCAAATAAAATTGGCCAAATGGGGGGTTGACTTCCAAATTTGGAAGAATATGTGTAAAACATAGTACTGTCAGTATTATTACCTCCTTGAAAGTTAATGGGTGAGAAGATATGTGTTTTTATATGTATTTAACAACACACACACACACTTAGAGAACTTAGAAGACTGTTAAAGACAATAAAGTTTTTTTGTTGTTGTTTCAGCTTCTTTTTTTAAAAAAAAGCTTGTTCAATTTTTTTTTTTTTCTTTTGCCTGGAGTACATCATTAGTCACAACATAATGGGCATATGCATAATGTTCAAAGGACAGAAACTCTCCAAATCAGAACAATGTTTCAATCAAAGGTTTGATTTTTCTTCATCCTTGTATGTTATGTAGACATTTAGACCTGACCACAATGAATGTAAAGTGCTACAAGCTCAGAATAGTAAAGGGATAGCTCATTCTTAGAGCTGCATGCATCTACATAATATAAAAGGTATAAAAAATTATGTCCTCGTCATGAAAATTCCCAAAGCTTTTTTGAGGATTACTTAAATTCTTAAAAAGAAAAGTGACACGGATCAGACCACTCATTTTTTGTATACAGATGATTTTATATTTCTGTCTAAATGTTTTGTAACCATTATAATTCCACTGGTGAAATCTTCTGAGGGGTGAGGTCAGGAAAGAATTTTCCAACTCTTCTTATTTTTCTCTAATTTTAATGTCTACTTTTATACGTGCAATTTTTAGACTTGGTCATGCAGATGACAACATTTATAATCACTCACTTGTTTCAGTACTCAAATATTCCAAACCCTGTTTGGAAATTATCCATTTATATCTACTTGTCATTTGTGTCATCTGTTACAAATTATTAGAATAATGGAAAAAATAACTTACATATTTCTACTATTTGTGTGCAGTGAGGAACTCTCCCATATTTACAGAAAAATAGGATTTAAAATATTGATAAATGAAGTAGCTAAATATCCAAACACAATTCCCATTCATCTGGTATCTTTGATTAAAACATCAGACAACTTTTTCTCACAATAGATTTTATTCTGTGCTTTTGTATAGGTACTTTTGCAACTACTCTGTGAATGAGTACACTTGGTGTTGTCCTCCATTCACATATCAAAATAACTGAAAGTTACCATTATCTAAAGCTTATGGATGTAAATGGAAAGACCCCGTTGTCTTTACTGGATTCTGGATTAGCTCTTCTTTTGCTTTTCCATGTAAGTTATTCAACTACAGCTTCACTTTCCCCCACAAGGAAAACAGCAGGAGACAGACATATCCCAGCTGCTGCCTGAAAGGTAGTGCTGGCACTTTGATTGCTCCAGTTCAACTTTGACTAGGCAACGGCAGTAACTTGTATATGCCAAAGAGCAGTTTTCTTTTTTCACCCCCAGAGTACTAGAGCAATCTTATTAAATGGGCTGTTTCTGAATAAACCTTTCTATTCACAATGAAGCAGTAAAATCTGTGTTCCTCCTGAGAATTTTAAAGCTACTTTTCTGGTATTTAAGCAAGCAGCACAGACAGGATTGGTTGAGAGAGCATCTCACAATGATACAGGAATTTCTTAAGTTCTGCTTTGCTGTTTGTTTGGAGTTTTTTGTTTAATTAATTGGATACTGTTTTAAGTTCCTACAGTGTATGGGCCTAGCTGTGGGAATAGAATCTGTCTCTTCTCTATATCTATGTACAACTGAGTTGGAGCTGGAAAGAGCTGAACATCGCTCAGTAAAAGCCATGCCGCTGAAAAAGCTGAGGTAAAGCAGGACTTGATTTAGAGAAGACTGAATTATCCAGACAAAGCTTAAAAGATGAAATATCTGATTACTGTATGGGAAAGAGTAAAAGCCCAGTGTTCCCAGGCATCAATAGCATAGTTGGTTCATTCTTCTATTTCATATATGGTTTTATCTATATGCAGTGTCAACTGCATCGAGTTGCAGAGCCTTCAGAATTGAAAATGGAGTTTTTCTTTTCCTGTTCACTGCACCACAGTGCAGTGGTTAACACTTGTTTGGGTTAACCCTATTAGCCACACAGTCCTGTCTGTGTTCTAGCAAAAATATTTCAGGTAACCATACTTACCAGACTCATATACCATATAAGATACCATATATTCAGCTGCTGAAACAACAAATCCCAGAAAAAATAAGTTTCTGATTGAGTTTTCACTTCTGAAACCTGAATATAGAACCTGAATATAGTCCTTTTTTGAGTCTTGATTGTTCCAAGCCTGGAAAGGCAGATATAAGTCAAGCTAAACATTACAGAGCAAGAAAATGGTCAGAAATGCAGTTCCTGTTGATGTCCACCAAATTCTTGAAATTAAAATGAAAAACAAAATTCTTCAGTGTTACAGGTCTTGTCTGACATTCAAGCCATGCATAATTCCCTCAGTTCAACTGCAACTTAATGTCTTGAGCTGAACTGTGGGATATGAAATACGTCCTCTGCTGTTAGAGACCATAGTCTACTTTTTCTCCTCATAATTAGACACTCAGCAAGCAGAAGGATCCAAACAGGGGAAGCTAATTCTGGAAGCAGAACTAACAATTAGGAGAGAGCAGAAGCCCAGGAGTCTATAGGGAAACTTTGTGAAGCCTGAGAAGGGACAGAGAATAAATCTAGAATGGGAGCAGGCCAATGAGAAGAATGGAAGCTACCCAACACCAGCAACTCTATAAAACTTCCACTGTTTTTCAGGGTCTAGTGATCTCCCAGAGGAAACTGTTTCTGAACAGGGCTGAAACATGCTGTGGTCACTAAAGAACCCTGACAGAAAACAGAAAAGATTGCTTGAGAGACATGTATCAAAGAAGAGATGGGATGGAGATTACAGCAAGGGACATGCTTGCACGTTTGTAGTGTTTGGCCTGCAGTCTCCTTCAAATACATAGGAAATTCAGCTCATGAAGTCTACATTCCTGTCACCTTTCATCAGTGCTAAAGCACCAGTTTTTAAACTGACATTTATGTCCATATGCAAGCTATTTTCAAATATATAAACTGACCCATTAAATATTTTGCATGAAATGACACACAAAGAACGGCATGAACTTGGCAACCATGGAAAATATTTCAGGAATGTTTCTTTGCATTTAAGAGATGCATTGTTTTAACCAAAACAGCTAATCTGTCATTTTCGAGCACTGGTCTAGAACCCCCTACAGGATGAGATTTCTACACTTGGAGCTACAAACTCTAGCTTCACCAGCGCATTTCGGGAGCACAGTATCTCACTGTGGAAACCTTTCTAGATTTGAGTTTCCATGTTCCAGCTGCCTTTGAACTCTAGACTAGTGATGAATACCTCATAAAGTAGCTCAGTAGATTAAGCAATGTCTTTCCAGGAGCTCCTCTCTCAGATTTACAGTTCCCACTTCAACGACATCTCATCAATAAAACAAGCAGACAAAGGCTTTCAGAATGATAAGAAAAATCACTCTTTACTTTAGACAACAAAGAAATATTCAGATGTAAGTAAAAGAACAAATACTTATATTGCCAGCCTTCATTTCCTCACCTGTCCTGATGCTCATGAGATTTAGAACTGTGTCACTTGCACATTTCAAGTCTCTTCTGCTGAGCTGAACTTCTCTAACATGTCTTCCTTTGCACATATTGGTATTTCTCAGCTTCTGTCACTAGCTTCCTTCTGTTTTGTTACCAAATATGCCCTTCTCCCTTTTAAGTGTGGTCCTTTTGTTTCTAACTCTCTCTGTTTCTAAATGGATGTACTTAGATTTTAATAACTTGTTCCACTTCTGGGGAATCTTGAGTACACCTCTCCCCTAGCTCGTAAAAAAGTTGAGTCAAGCTGAACTTCCCAACTTCAGACATAGTGTTATTGTAAGACACTGTCCTGCAGCTGAAAGACATTTGGATTAGTGACTTTTCATTGTTCCCCTTGTATATTTTACAGTAATCCAGGTAGCAGATGACTGATTCTACAGAAACTGAGGATTTAATGGTAAATGAGTTTAATGCAACCAACAAATTCATAAATTGTACATAAATACCTAAAATTCTGAATTAGTACAATTGAATATTGTCATTTTAAATTGTTATCACTTATATCTGGATGCTTTTTATTGAAAATATTCTAAATACAAACACAAGGAATTCTAAGCCAGATGTAGACCATATTTGGTCTCTAGACAAGGAATAAGTTTCCTAGGGCATGTAAGCAAATCTGCTTTAGGTGTTTTTAGTTACTATTAGAATAAAAACAACAACAACAAAACCCTTTTGCTTATAACAAAATTATAAACTACCTCAAAAATACCTGAAATTAGAAATTTGACATGGAAATCATCACCTATGAGAACAAAAACAAAAGGGTCAAATGGAAAAATCAGGTAATTTAAATTTTGCACGTAAAATAATGAGGTGTACTTCTGGAATGTTGAATAATCACAGCTCTCTCTAGAATAAAAAAAAAAAACCACACACAATTGGTGTCCTTAAGAGTAAAAGCTACTCACTGGAGGCTTTCTATAGATGAGACTGCTAAACTTTACATGCCTAGTTATGCACTTGTGTTTATAGTCAGTATTTTTAAGAGTAGGAGAAATCTCCTTCCTTCACTTGCTTAACTTCTCAACTTGAGATTCTACTGATGTCAAAACTTCATTAATTGTTCAATCACCAATAGGTTTCAAAAGCCCACAAGACTCAGGATGTCTTTAGTATTAGGAGAAAAACAAACAAGAACAAAAATATTTTTTCATTCATCATGAAGAAAAAAAGGACTCAGTCCCATTTTTTCTCCATTTTTGATCACTGTTTGCTTGAACCGTACATAAAACTCTGTAGTCAAGCACCAGTGGCAATAAAAGAATTTATCCTGCCCTATTCCATTCAGCAAAATGAGATATGGAATTCAAAACCAAATTCAGAACACTTTCCTTTTCCATTTTATTTAAAGAATATAAAGGAAATTTACAAATCCCCTATGACAGTGAATTGCTAAAATTAATTAAAATCACAATAACCACCTTCATTTACTTTCTGTATATTTACATTGTATTTTCTATTTCTTTAAAACTATAAAGATTTTATTGTTTAAATATTTTTTTGGATGTTCAGTTCTGTACTGGGTATCTTTCCTTGTTGCTCTGTTCTTTTGTCTTCAGCCATGCATGTGTATAGACATACACGTACATCAGGCCTTCATTGTTCTAAACTGTACAGAATCATATATGCATATGTATGTATGCCTTATAGCAAGTTGAATGCTGCTGCCAAACTTTAACCTATTCACTTTTCTCTGTGTGCATGTGTTTATATGAATGATTTCTAAAGGTATAGTCCTAGTATATAAATATGAAGTTTTATTAGTCACGTAAATCAGCTGAGAAAAAAGTCTTGGTAGACCTTCATGCTTTCAATGGAAGGAGCATTAAACCTTAGTTGGTAGACTGGCATTTATGATATTTTTAATTTACATTTTTTTCAGTTGAAACATTAGCACTAGATTATGAATTTGCATTCAGAAACACAACTAACTAGTGATATAAATAATTCACTTCCTGATGGAGATCCTCTGATGTAAAAATAACAGGGTATTAATGTAATAGGAATGAAATTATTAATTGATAGTGGTGACCTTCAGACATAAACTTGAAAGAGAATTTGGACACTGGACTTAGCTTAAGATGTCTGCAGTGAGTGAGAGAGACAGAGAACAAGACATTTCCAATTTCTGTATGAATTCAACTTTGTACTGTAATCTCATACAAATAATGTTCTTTTGCTTTGTTATTTTTGTTCATTTTGTTTGGTATTTCCTATGACAATTCACTTGCAGGATGATCTGTAATCGCTTAGGTTACAAACTCCTTTGACATCATGGGTACTAAGTCAGACCCTTACTGAAGACTCTTGAATCATGTGAATCTTAAAAGCTAGTATTCATGATCCAGGTGTAGATAAATATGTACCCTTATGCTTTTTTATGACATGCAAAACATTTCTGTAAGAAGTATAAAATCATATAGTTCCACATATTTCAGAAGTACAGATTTCAGAGAAACAGAATAAAAACTGCTTTTGAATAACAATATGAAAAAGTGTTTGGGGCCAATTTCACAGTTATTATCATTTTTGTATTCTGCCACCTTCAGCTGAAGAAGAATCATGTCCACAATGAAAATCACATTTGATGGATAACTAAACTACATAGAAATATTAATGCTTTTTTAACATTTATGTGAATGATGTAGCCTACCAGAGTCATCTAAGAGGTTTTGTTTGTTGACATCTCTGCAGCTCTAGCACAATAATAGTACAATTCAAGTGCACTCAATAAAAGCACATAGAGCAAACTCATTAGGTGTTAAACTATCCGAAGAACACTGGATAAGTTAGAAACAGAGGCAGTAAGCTGTCCACAGTAAAAACTTGCTAAAGTTCATATAAAAAGATGAAAAGGGGAGAGTAGTATTTTGCAAACACATAGTATTACACATTTTTGCTGTGCTATAGCAACAGTAACAAGTAAAACTTTGCAATTCCCCCAGTGGAGTAAATATTCCTGTACTACAGGCAGGGAATTTTAGAGAAAGAAAGATTTAGTCACTCTCTCAAAATATCTATATTAGTATTGAAACTGGTAATACAGCTCAGGATTTTTGGGCTGGCCAGTCTGAGATATTTAAGCTATACTACAGAACTCTCTCTTGTTTAATAAATAAAAACATTTTGTGCTCCCAACTTAGCTATACTATAACTCATATTCTTGTCTGGTGGAGCTTACAACCAAGATGGCATTTTATGATCGTGCTGTATGACATGCCTATTTGTTTGCAGTTAAGAATTGCATTTATTTGCTCTAGTGACATATCATATTGTTGACTGCCATCTTGCTTCATTCTCACCTCTTACCAAGGACCTGTAGGTACTTCCTGAGTAGCAGCATTGCACAGAGATATGAAAATTGCACCTTTCCTTTTTATTTTCCATCAGTTTCATTCCAATTATCTTTCCATGAAATCCTGTGACAAAAAAAAGCCACTCGAGTAGAACTTGGATTGGACTCTTAAAGGCCTATTCATATTTATTTACACTGCAATGCCATATAAAATGAGAGAAACTCAGCAAAGTAGTTAAAACTCACTCAGAGCTTGAAACATCAACACTGTAGACCTACACTTTGCTATTATCCATATTGTTAAGACTCTCTTTAAATGTCTTATAATTACTTTACTTTTTAGTGAGCATTGTAAGTATCTGGCCAGTTCCGTGGTAACCCAAGAGATCAGAAGAGCTCTAAGGAACCAGTTACAGGTTTTGTGTAAACAAAGAAAAAGTTAATAAGCAAATTAATATGTATTTTTAAACATTTTGATTGTGTATTAAACAGAGGAGCTGAAACAGTTCCAAAGGAACAATTCTATTCTCTCAGACAAACAATATACATTTTTTAATTTTCTAAAAAGTGTACATTTGCTGTAAAGAATAAAAACAATGCTAATAAATTACATTGTAGAACTATATTTAAAGACACTCACAGAGAGACTTAGGCTGACAAAACTCAGGAAATTCAAATGTGGAAGTAGAAACATAAATGTAAGGGGAGCGTAATTCATGCCATTATACCTGTTTGAAACAATTTGTGTGAGCTAAGGATAGAATGTCAGCATAAACTTTGAATTTATTGGCTTTTGTTGCTTTAAATCAGGCCCTTCACATTATTTAAACATAGGTTTTGTATTTAATATTCAGAGTGATAGAACATGTACATTTGGCTGCAGATAGATACATAATTCATTCTGGTAGGAAGCATGCCTTATAACACTTAAGTGGTTTATTAAACTTGTTTCATCTGATATGGGATAAATTCTGTAATTGACAGCAAGTCATAGGCAGATCCTACATCTATCATATTTAAGATTACCTTATGTTATAGAAACTATTCTGCTTTGGTCTCTCAAGGGCTTTTTTTCCTGGAGAGAAAATATATGAAATATGTTAATGTTGTTTAAAAATGACTTAAACCTGAACTCCTGCACAAAATTAGTTTAGTGGTCTCAGCTCAGTCTCTAGCAGACAGTTGAGTATATCCTGAAAACCATCACACATAATTTGGCACTAGTCAGTAGGACCAGCAGTGTCTGATCTGAGGAGGCCTGCTAATGAGCCTAGGGAGGCTGAATGACCTCTTAGTTTAGGGACTGTGAACTCTTCAAAATCAAAAGGGAGGTCAGATAGTGCAGTAAGGTCATTTCTGTAGCTACATGTTACTTCTCATGTTTATAGGCTTTAAAGAATTACTTGAAATTACCACATCTACTTGATGAGTGTGGATAGCAAAAAGAAAGTAAAGAGGGCTCTGCATCTCTCAGCACTGGTGGATTCCTCTCAGATCCACTGACACTAGAATTTTCTTTGAGGTCTTCTATTACTTCTGTTATCTGTCTGGCTTTACCAACATGGATGAGGAGGAGTATTAGGGTAGAACAGGCTGAAACTAGATTGTGGTATTATAAGCATCATGGAGTAACATTTCTTTTGTGGACTGTGTCATAATGGATTAAAACCCTAATAGCCAGCAGTAATTTGTTTAAATTTCTGCTCCTATTGTTGACCAAATGGGTGATAACAATATAGTGATATTTTGGGCAAAAAATTCTAATGTTGGCAAGGCACATCTGAAATAAGGAAATGGGTGACTAACATACTATAAAGATTATGACCACAGTAGCGGTTAAAAAATCTACTTTTTGAGGAATGACATAAAATATATTATCAAGTAAGTGAATACATTTCATTTCAACTACCGTAATGTGTTTGTTTGGTAGCTACATTGCATCAGACTGGAATAGTGATAGTTTAAGAAGTTTTTCCCAAAACTTGGCAAATTGCACTCCTCACCAAGAAAAGGGGACCCCTACTTTTCCTACACAAGTCCTGTTAAGATCTCTCCATAGCTGATATATTATTATCGTACTTTCTGAGATGAGACTATTCTGATGTTCTTAAAGGTTTTGAATAGTGTAACTGTTAATGTTGATATCTGAAGAGCCAATTCAGATACCATATGGTAGTGACTGTGAATGTGAACAGAGCAGTTGACACTGCAGTGATACTGACTCAAGCTCACTGCCAGTGCAGGCAGATGTGTTGCATTAGTAACTCTCAAACTATGTTTGAAATCTTTCTGCACAATTGCTATTTCCAGAAACTTAATTTAAAGACAAAAGAGTGAGAGAAAATCTGACCTATGATTGAGACATCTACTTTTCTTCCTTTACCTCTAATCAGCTCTGCATATTCTGTCAAAGGATGTGTCCAATACTTAGAGATCTAGCACAGCAATAGTCACAGAAAGAGAGAAGTTCTGAATGTTAGTGAAAAAACATCACAGCTGGGCTAGACAGGGTAGGTTTCTGTCAGTGGATGTCTTTATGACAGGTGCTTTTCTCTTCATTTTTCCTTGAAAGAATTGACAATGTTTAGAGGAAGTTCCCAAGAGTTCTTTAAACAGGTTGTTACAAGCTACAAAATAAAGAAGACTTCAGGTAAATATTGAAATGTTCACTTTGGAAGTCATTAAATGAGTAAACTGTCACGAGTACTCCTGTCTCCGGAAACGTAGTATATAGACATCTGGCTGCCTGGGTGCTCCCTTTGCATTTAAGTTATGTTCCCTTACTGTGAGTTCAGTTTTTTATCTGACTGGTTACTCATTACATCTCTGCAGAATCAGGTTAATGCGATGATAGAATTTTTTTATCTGTGCATTTACGAGCTTTCTTAAGTTCATGCTTTATAAGGTACAGCCATTTTCAGAGATATGGGTTTTGGATGGCAAAAGAGTAATTGCATTTCTGTTTTTTGTTTTCGCCTTTGAGTTCATGATTTTAAAGTCTCAGATCCCAAATGGATCCAGGGAGCGGAAGGACCTGCTATATGGCATCAACCTGAATGGCACTGTAACAAATTATATTGTTAGAAAATAATAAGAATGTTAATGGTAAAGTTGTTAGTGGAGCTTTAGGGTCTGACTCCGCAAGCTTTATTGACAGCAGTAATCCTTTTTCACATTAGTAGTCTTACTGGCATCAAAGATCACTCAAGAGACTAAATTTTGTGGAAGTAGGCTCAGACTTCGGGTGAACATTCATCTTCTCAGTTAAATAGGTTTTTTTTCTTTTTTTAAAAATTGGATGTTAATGAGAATATTCTCAGATTTTGGAGAACCTTTTAGAATGTTCTGCAGTTTTCTCTAATTGATACATAATTTATCAGAGCAGCAAGATAAGATCTTAGCCACTGTTCTCTTAAAGGTCCATTAAAAGTACTTAAATCTTTTAAAGGAGTTTGGCACTTGAAGAAATTAAGTTTCTTAGGAAAAAGTCAGGTAGAAAGCCTACTGAAACTCCTGTTTCTTTTTATTCTGTATCAAATCATTACAATGTTCTTGACATGGGATGGGGAGAAAGAAGGCGTTTAATCATTAAATAAAACAATTCATACATTTTTATTGTGTCGCTCAGGTAAAAAACTGTTGGAGCAAGGAGATTATGTGAGACACGAAGCTCTTGAATGGGGAAACCAGTTGGCTTTGGCAGAAGATGTGACTGACAAGTCTCCTGAAGAAAGGAAGTTTCTTAGTATAAGGCCTGTGGAAGATGGAAGGGTGATGAATCACTGGCTCCATGTGAAAGTAAAGAAGTTACTCAGAAAATGTTTTTGGCTGTGATGTTGCTCCTTTGGGGCATCAAAAGAAAAGGCAAAATTTCAGTCTATTAGACTGATGAAAAATACCAGATATGTTCTCATTCTGATGCAGACAAACTTTTTTTGCTCTAAAATAAGAAGTGATGTGAAGATTAAGATAATCCTTATTTCTTTTTAGGAAGATAGCATAAATATTCCGTAAATAAAATATTTTTAGATGTTTTCTATCATTGTAAAGGGAGTTCACACAGATGATTCTTTTCCACTGGGACAGCAAAAACAAGCCTTTTTCATACTCTGTCTTAATGTTGATCCAAGAGACCTCCAAAGCTAGTGTTAGAGAAACAGACACAAATCATCCAGTGCACAGCAATTTTCCATTGGCACCATGTTCTGTACTGATGTATTCTGGACTTAGTTTAATGACAATAGGATCAGTCTGATGTTATTGGCTGTTGGCCCTGTTCTGAGAGGTGCTGAAAGACCTTCTTCCCTCCGCATTCTCACTACAAAATGCTTAGGACCCCCAGACTTGCACTGGCTCAATGATGATGTAGAATTCCAGGACACTTAACAATTTGCGGGATTGGGCCCAGATGGATGTTACCGTTCATCAGTTAACTTTACTGCTTTTCAGCAGTTGTGAAATATATACCATTATATGCCTTTTTTGAACAGCTGGAAAATTATGTTGTAACCAAAATTTCATCATTCAGCTTCCCATGGAATGCATTTTGCTCTGAAAGATGAGAGATAATCTAAATAGTGGCTAGATACACTCTCAGTATAGTCATAAATGGCACAATATTTGGGAGGGCTGCTGTTTTAGCACAAACTTATTTTTAAGTGGCACTCATTTCATTTTGTACCTAACACAGGATTTTTATTGCATTGTACATGTAAAGTACAGAAAAACAGAAATGATAAGATGCTTAACATCTTTTTTGTAGTGCAGTTATGCATTCCATGCACTCTGCTATGAATAAGATCTTACTTTTCTCAGTAGCACTATAAATCCACAGGGCTTTTCCCTTGTGAGCCAAATTCTGCTATCTTTACTAATCTCAATGGGCTGTCACATCAGCCTACAGGGTAAACTCAGTGGGACAAACTCCTGTCTCTAATACACCTGCATAAATTGAAAGCAATCCCCTAACTAGGATTATACAAAAAGCAGCGTTTGGCCCAGTGGGAAAATTTGTAAGAGTCAGGCAGGCAATATTTGCCCTTGAATGCTTTATTTTCTTCTACCATTAAGAATCACAGCACTGTGTCTGTTAACCTGTGGTACAGAATTCAATGAACAGAAAAACGGTGTGATGAGTAATGTTTACAGCCTCATTATTAAAAAAGCTGGCACCCTTCCTTTCCCTCTGAAGTCCATGGAAGCTGAATGTGTTGTTGGGGAAGGTGGCACAAGATCTCCACTATCTAACCTGCATTCCAACGCATTACAAAGAATAGGTGGAAAGCAATTGCAGCTAAGTTAAGGCCAGTCAGCTATAGGTAAATTAGACCAGAAGGAGTTCTTGTCTAATTTGGGTCTGTAGTGTAAGGTCTCTTAAAATGGTGTGGGAAATGGTTTAGCAGCCCTCAAGCTCTATCACTTTACAGGGCTAGCAGTCCTTAATTTCCTTTTTTAGAGATCCACCATAGCACCTAAGCTGCCTGTGACACTGGAATTCTTTCTTACACTAAGGAAAATATCTGCAAAGACTCTGCATCATGGTTAAATCACATGTGTGGCAGGACAGAACGATCTTTATGGTCAAATAAGTTCAGCTGTAGACCACTCTAAGAAGTGATTTTCATCCTTTTCTTTGCCATGCCTCTGTTTTTGCCATCTCAGGTTCCAGGCGCACAAATTCTGAAAACTTAACATGTAGAAAACATTAGGTATATCTAGACTTATGAATTTGGCATTTAAAATAGTTTTCCAGCAAAAATCACCTGAATTCAATGGGACACACCTTAAGATCTTCTGAGGGACCAATTTCATTGAAGATAATGGAATTTTTGAATGAAGAAGAGATTTAATAGACACCACATAAAATATGCAATAGGGGATTTGGGAAATAAAGGACTGAATATATTGTTTTACTTTTACCTTTTTATTTTATAGTGTATCTCACTTCTTTGTAAATGATTTTAATTTTCATGAAAATTAAAAGATTGACTGCATTACAGACTCTCTTCCAAATAACCATGAAACTAATACAGGATAAGAGGCAGGTAGAGAATTCTCCACACTGCAAAAGAAACATGCTTAAACTCTGTCCAGAAGGCACTGCCGTAGTAATAAAGCACAGTACATTCTTAATGGTTATTTAGGGCCAGGATCCTATATAAACCCATGCATATGTTGAATTTTTCATGCAATAATAGTAACTTTGAAGACAATGACCTATTCATATGCACAAAATACAGCACACAGATATGTGCCGCAGGATGATTTAATCTTTGTCAAAATGTGAATACTTTTGATTTTATCAGAGAAATGCACATATTTCATTGCAAATTTTTCCACATGAAATGCACTGTCAAATGTAAGCTCATGCATTTATGTGTTATAAGCAATATTGTGCATAAGTGCAGAAGAAATAGAATATATTCCTTTATTGTGTATGCAGCATCTCCCAAATATTAAATACTGTGGGGAAAACCCTGAAGTTCTGTCAAAGGTCAAATTTTCACTGAATAAATATTGAACAAGAACATCAAGATACAAATAAGTGTGTTTGTTTACTTCTAACATTTGTGCTGCTAACAGTTTAAATTTAGCTGAAAATGCCTGGAAGAACTTAACTTTCAGATTCTCACTGGTATGGAAGAGCACTTTGTGAAAGCCTCATGACTTCTGTGCCTCTTGAAATCTTCATAATTTGCCATGTTTCCTCTGTCTTTTTTTCATGAAAGCAAACTCTGCAAGGGTCCCTGGCAGAGATTTCCTTTGGCTGCTCTATTACAAGGAACAAGATTCCTGATCTCCTGATAACCAGCAAAGGATGGGTGGAATTTTGAATTTCTGACCCCTCTGGGATCTGCGAGAGGTGGAGGATATTGAAATTCAGTTGGCTTCACTGTCTCGAATGTCTTCTAACTCCACTGACTGTTATTGTAAGACCATTAGAGCTATGCTGCCATCAGCATGGGAAAGCCTTCTGGATTTTTAAAATTGCTGCTCAAAACCTGCGGTGTTGTGTTTCACTAGAAATGTCTTTTGTGTTTTTCTACTAATTATCCATATTTCTGTTTTCAAAGATGGCAAGCTGATTTTCTAAGAAACATGTTTTACAAGGTTTTCTTTATCCAATATGCAACAAAACATCTCCTTCTTTCATGATATCAGAGTCAAACTTTGGATAGAATATTTCATACTATGATCAGCAGGTTAGCTGGTAAACACAGAAAATCTTATATAGCCACAGATTGTATCAAATTATTTTTACACAAAGAAGAGCACTGATGAGCAATCAAAAAAAATTTCTAGAGCATTTAAGATTGAATAATATCATCAAAAAACTTCTACATTTCAGTTTCTAATTTTCTCATTTTCTCCATTTTAAATGCATTTTGTAAAAAAAAAAAAAAAAAATCCAGATGAAAATAAGCCTGAAAGCCCCACCTGCAAATACATAAATAAAGAAAAAAGATAGCTATTCTTTTAAATAAGAAGGAGGCAAAACAGGGGACATCACCTTTTTTTTTTTTTTTCACCGTGTCTGATCATTTAATTTACTGCAAAATTAGGGCTAACCAAATATGTGTATTGCTTGCTTCATGTTTTAAAAACAAAAATATGAAAGATATAGTCTCACTAAAATGAATGCTGTTTTTTCTTAATGTATCTTTCACTTTATTTTACTATAAAATCATTGCACATATCATATATACTCTGACAAAGGCACAGGAGATACTGTGTGTTTAGAAACCCTGTTTCGCTTTTCCCTAACAAGGAATGCAGACACAAAACCATACTGAGATTTTTTTCCTTCAGCTGATGGCTGTTAAGAGCACCATCAGGTTATCTTTGTGAATCTGCCACTTGTGCAGGACTGCCTATGGTCTTTCTCATTTGTCTAATTATTGCACATACCATTTCCTTTAAGTTAGAAGCCACTTTGACTATCATTTCTTAAAAGCAGCCTCCCCAGCTGGGACACATAATTACAGGGTGGGCAGGAATTGCCTCCAGTTCAATCCTTTAACCAGGGTGGGTTGTCAGACTTAAAGCATCAGTTTTGTCTGTTTATTAATTTGCCTGGATACATGAACCAAAAAGTATGCATTTTATAATTTGCTTTTAAAACTGGCATAAAGCCCAAAGGAAATGAATGTAATCAATTGGAGAAAAAAAAAAGTAGTCCCACAAAAATGCTACATTAGCCATGAAGTACAAATAAAAGAAATTCCCTCCATCTTCTTTGTACAATACACAACTTTTCCTGCCCTTTAGGGAGGTGAGCTTGGCGGCACACCTTGAGGGACAACGCTAAGGCTGGCTCACAGACACTTCAAAGGCCCATGCTCTCATAGAGAGTGGCGAGCCAGCAGACAGCATTTTATACCAAGTGTCGTCCAGCTCGATTGCCTCCATAGATCCCCCTGCATCAGCCCGATTTGTACATTCACACGGGGAGAGAGGCAGGCTTTTATATATTCACCCTGCATTCTGATGGGACAAAAATATGATAAAACTGTATCAATTCATATAAACCTTGCCACTGAGGCATGAGAAAAGCCTGCTTATAGTATCTTCTAGCACATGTAACTGGAAACACTTGCTGAGTAGATGGGAAATAAAGTGTTTTTCACAGCTGAAGACACAGACTGTGATCCTAACTCTAGTACAGAAGCTGTATCATATGGATGTGTGTCACAAACTTTGCCAAGCTGCTATACTGTGAGATACAATTGACATCATCATACTCAGAAGATTTGTATGCTTCAAATACGCAGAAATATTTACATTTTGTCCCACAGCAGTGCAGATTTTTAGTAGTAAGCCAGTGTTGCTCAAAAGTGCAGTAGCTTCCAGATTTTTCAAGGTATATCAGTGGACTTTAGAAGAGACAGCAATTGAGTGCAGCCAGCTAGTGCTGCCCAGTTCAGCTCCGCTGAAATTCTTCCATGGCCATTCCCAATTCCCTGTCTCAGTTTCCTTCCCGGGCACTTACAGAGAGGTGAGTGACAGGTGAGTCAGGAGGACAGAAAATTTAAAAGAGATAAATTTTTTGCCTGGTGCATGTGTTCAGTGCAACACATCCACTGCAATAGAAATAATAGTAGAAGGCTTCTGACACACAAAGCTGGCAAGATCTGCAGCTGTGGTGTGTTTCAATTTGCAATTGAACCAGGCTGCTGACTGCAAGTTGTGCTGCCAGCTTCTCTGTCCTTCAGAGCACAATTCAGCACAAACCGTGTCTAAAGGCAGCTTCAGGCAGCAATCACAGGCAGGGTTAAGTTAGGAAGAAGGAGACTTTTCTGAGCTGATCAACATCCCTTCCCCCTTTCTGAGGGCAGCTGGCCCCCTAAGGGACTGAAACAGATAGCTGAGCTTGCTGTGTCAGACAAAGGAGCTCCTTGGGCAGGAGGAACAGATCAGTGGTTTTTCCAGCCAACTTCTCCACCGCTCCATCTCGAAAAAGAGCACTTAACACATCCGAAGTCAAAGTGGAGCACCCTTTTGCAGCTCCTTCGGCCAGGGCTCTTAGAGTTTTATTTCCTGTGGCTGTAGTTCCCCAAACATACCCTGAAACACAGCAACATTGCCACATGCAGTTAAAGAGTTAAAATTGAGGCAAATAAGTTCCACAGAGTCTGATGGTGTCAGTCCTGTTGCCAGTGGATCACAGGATAGCTCAGGTTGGGATTCCGACTCAGTCCAACCTCCTGATGAAAGCACTGAAGTTTGGGACCCTCCTGCCTTAAAGACAGTTCATGTCAGGAATTCATATTTTATTTTATTCCCACCTTTGATACAGCAATGAATAAGAGTGGCCTGCCTCTTGCTTCAACACATACCTGTAGAAATAAGCCAACCAGGCATCTTAAAAATCAATATCCTGCCTATGGCCTACAAAATACACATTTTTATTTCTTCCCAGGAAATTTGAACTAAATTAATTATAATTTGCATTATAATTAGATTAATCTTTTGAGGATTAATGACTAAATATTTTTTATATATATATATATATATATAAAATGTATTCTTTTTTTAAATTGTAACTGAGTCAGAGACAGCTGTGGATGTACAACAGTACATCACTGGCCTAATTTTTTGGTATTTACAAACATGTTCAAATTGCTTTTCTATTACAGAAAGTTTTTATATTCATAGAACACAGTCAGAAGTGACCTTACTAATGCACTATAGTAGAGGACTATGCCCTAAATCTCAGTATAAATCTTACATAGATACTTTGATAAAGATATATAAACTCCTGAATGGTCTGGAGAAATAGATTTCCATTTTCCAATCAAGTAAATGAAAATGATAGTGGGAAATTAAGAATGTTTAAAGTTGGCAAATCCAAAATGAATTAAAAGATTTATTTATACAACAAATAATTAGATTGTGGAAATTACTGCCATAGAAAGTTGCTAAAGCAGCTTAGTATGACTTGAAAGAGATGGGTGATTTATATGAATAAAGAGAATTAAGAGATCATGATAGGTGAAATTAACAAAAAATTTGGACTGAACAGAATACCCTTTTTTTTCACAGCCTGTAACTATTGAAATTTGAAGAAAATTCTCTGTTCCACTATTTGCAATATCAGGTATTGGAGACAGTATATTGGATCAGATCCAGCATGACAGTTCTGATTTTGTGTTTGTGAACACATTCAAAGAAAAATTTAATGGAAGCAAAAGTTATATCAAGTGAAAGAAGGAAATACCACTTCATACAGTGTGATGATGGTAGAACTCCCTGTTACACGAAGTTGAAGAGTCAAGTATTGTGGCAAAACTTTGTTAAAATCAAGGTAAATTTATGACCAATAAAATCTTTTTAGTATTGCCTATTAACCCTGGGGTAATCAAATTGCATGTGGATCAGAACTAGTTGTCCTAGAAGTTCTCTATTCCACAACTGAATAGATGCCCAATAGGAAGTTGTTGACCATCAGCTATTTTGTGCAGAACCAGGCTTTGTTCTGTGTTTTTGCAGCTCAGCACCAGCTGGTATTACAGATGACAAGGTACCAAACTTGAGGAACCAATCATCTGGTGCTGAATGTCATATCCTGTGTTCATATAAATTGGAGGATTCCAAGAAGAGATAAAATTAGATGCTGCAGCCCAGTGAAATTAACAAAAGGTACAGTATCTTTTCCTCTCTCACTAAGCATTACACAGTCATGCACTTCCTTGGCTAAAATAATCTGGTTTTCCTACAGTTTTCTCCCTCCCTCCATTAAAAAGAATCCTTTCCTAATTCTAATGCGGTTGGAATCCACCTTTCACAGAGATCAAAGCCAAGTTCTTTCCTTCAATTCTTATGCAGTTTTTTGTACACAAAATGCTATATAGAGTGGAAATCTTTTCCTGTCCAAGGGTAATCCAGTATTTTAGTTATTAGAATGAAATTAATGATCACTTCAGCCAGCTAGAAATGAAGCAATAAGCTTCCAAAATGGCATATGTGGGTCAAAGCAAAATCTTCATTGTGTAAGAATGGACTAGTTTTAAAGATACACTTTCATTCTAAAGAAGGTTGACCAAATAATAGGTGCTTTTTAGTAGCATTCTCTTCATGTTTTTTACCTGTAACCAAGTACTATGCCTTCTGTTGCACATTATATCGATGCTGCCTTACAGAATTCCAGATTATATATCACTGCCTTCCTTCCCACAATGAACTCATTTTCCAGTCAGTCAGTCAGTACCAGCATTTTTGTGATTTGTGTAATTTGGTATTATGTCTTGTACCCTATACACTTTAAATTTTCAATGAGCATTCTTTTATATGTCCTATATATCATATATGATTGCAGAAACAGAACTGTAGAATTTATCAAAAGGTTTGAGGGCCGGGTTAGACACAGCTACTATTTGGCACCAAAAGATACAACAGCTGCAACTGGTTTCCCAAAGACAACTGTGGATTCTGGTACCCCAGTAGAATGCATGCATGTTTCTGCTTTTCCAGTAGGGATGAAATTCATGAGGTCGAGGAGAGATTCAAATGATTTTTGTACCCCACAGCAATTTTTAGCATACTTCATTGTTGTATTGTGTCTTCCCCTGATATCTGATGGTCATTTTGCATAGAAAAAGAGGGTATTGCCATGGTCTTTCCATTAAAACAATCAGTGGTGGCATGCTTACTATGAAAATGGAAACACTAATTAGCCTTTCAAGCTATCAGCTAAACTGAGGCAGATTACATCCAGAGGAGATCTGGTTGTAGAAAGCTACAGACTCACACAGAAACTTTTGCTGGTCCTCCTACAATAAAAAGAGGTAGTGACTTTTTAGTTTAAATAGAAATTTAGAGCTCTGTTTCTGCTGCAGTTTATGTAGTCATTCAGTCTAATATGAGATCTTCAGCTTACTAGGCTTTGTAAAAGTGGGCAGCCAACCTTTATCATACAATACAAACTGGCCTTACAGTGAAGTCTAGGGTCTGTTGTTTGATATGGGTCAGCTAATCTCAGCAGAGAATGGAACTGGGTATAAATGCAAAGTCCAGTGCTGGTCTCATCATACCAGTCTTTTTTCTTCTTTGGTTTACAGGTTCATGATATAAACAGATAGTGAAAGAAAGAAAGGCTAGACAGAGGAAGAGTCTATGGCAAGGATTAATGACTTTTTGTTAAAAGCTTAGCACAACTGATTACTGATTCCTGATGGAGTTATTTGGATGCTACTGTAAAATGCAGAATAAGTGATGCCAATATGAGCAATAATCTACTCCTGCCTATAAAATCCTGCCAATGTGTAATACATAACCAGCACGATGGCATCATAAAGCATGGACAAATAGCTGGTCTACAAGTCGGCACCAGATCAGTTGTCCTAAATAAAAATTCCTTTCTGGTTATTTTAAATAAACTCTGTTTCTTTTCTAGTTCCAGGGACAAGCACAGCACAGCAAAAATGCTTTTCCAACACTTCATTACCCTTCCTTAGCTTTTCTGACATCAGCACGTGAGGTGGGAGAATAAGCTTTGAGATCCCTCATAACTCTGTGATTTTTTTAATGTTTTGCAATAACAACAACAGCTTAAAAAGATTGTTCTTCCACACACTAACAGAGTTTAAAGTACAGGTAAAACACATCACTGAGGCCAAGTTCTGCTTACGTGACAGCTGTCATTTGGATCATGGTTACATTCCATGCTGGGAATGGATTGATAATGGAAAGGAACGGTAGTATGCAAATTTTTGTGAGCTGAAGATAAAAATGAACCTGGGATGAGAAAATATGGGATGACTGAAGATTGCATAAAGTCATTAAAATATGCTATTATATGGTGATTAAAAGGAATGTAGTGTCTTAGACTATCCAAGTAAAAGTTGATTATTTTACAGTATTCAGAGAGGTATACCACGAGAATCAGCATTTTCCACTGAAAATATTTTTTCTTTTGCACAAAGATCTATTTATGTATTTACCGAATTATTTCCTAAATTATATTTTCCTTGCAGAAATACTCAGCATAGACATTATTGCAAACTGAGAAGAAAGAACGGTGATTTAAGCCAAAAATCTTTTAAAAATATAATCTGTAAGCATTGCATTATGATTGTTTGGACCATGAAATTGAAACAGATAGTTCAAATAGTAACTAAGTCCAACATCTGCAGCTGCTAGAGGTAACAGGGGTATAGCAGGTTTGAACACTGATAATTCTTAAATTTTCAGTGTGTTTGAAAGAGAATTTATTCTGCATGAAAGAATTCTTGGAGCTGTACTGAGAGCTTTCTTATTTAACCATGTAGGATAGTTTATGGTTTCATATTTTGTTCTCTGAATTTGGATGTCATAAGTTTCACTGTTTTCTCCCTCAGCTCAGAATATTACAGAGCTTGAAATTACTGTACAGGATTTTGTTTCCTCCTTCATGGTTTGTCCGTGAAATCATAGGGATACAATAGACTTTAGTCTACTCCAACTCTCATTAACAGAATATTTTAATAGTAAGAAATTGTTTGAAGTTTTAAATGTAATGTATTAGCATGGAAGTAAATTCAACAACATCCCACAGGAATCTGTGTGTGCCATATGCAATATAGCTTCCAGAACAGATTTTGCATGTGTCTCTCTGACATACTTTCTACTTGTAAAACACATATCACTGCAAAGAAAGTAATAAAAACTTGTTAGGCTATGTGTTTTGTAAGAAATAATTCTAAGTATTGTATCTGTAGTGATACCAGTCCAATAAGTTCTCCAACTTTTGACATCTGCATTTGGAATTTATCTCTGAACAAAACACTGTAAAAGCTGTATTTGCATAGCCTATTGCTTATGTACTATATAAAAAAAAAGATTAAATGCTTTCCCTTTCTCAATGGACAATGACTCTCCATAGCGACACCCTAGATCGGCATGCCAAGGCATAGAGTCCAGTCATGTGCCACAGCTGTAAATGTTCCATGCCAGGCATTGATACACAGCATTTTGCAACAGCAGATTTTAGTCCTGATGCCTATATTTTATTTATGTACATATAAATCAGTTCTACATCCAATATTATTTTTCTTACACTGGCATATAGCTTGTTTCTTCCACATTGTTTTGAATGTATTGTATGTTTGTCCTTTACTGCAACAAGTGAGTCTCAGATGTCTTCATGACTCTCTATAGATACAATAATTGAATAAATTGTCAGTGTGTTAAATCAGTTACAAATCTGAATCTGTTCAGATAGAACTTGGGACATTGGTATGTGCCTATCTGAGCATATAAGATTGTTAGGCCTGGAGACTCGCTGCATTTGGTGACAGACACAAGTTAAGCTCTGTTTCCCTCTTCTTCCAGGCACTGATTCAGCAAAGCATTTTACCAAAGTGCCAGGTCTTGAACAAATACTTAAGTCTTTTCCTGTTAGAGATGCCATCTCAAATGGACATCCCAACTGATCAAAATAACGATATTTTCTGAAACTCAAAAAAGGCTAGAAGTTTATCATTCTAGATTTTCTGATAGATCTCAGCGCACACCTTTGTATACAACATGACTCTCTTCTGGAAAGCGCAAGGAAAACAGCAAAAGGCAGCTGCAGACAAGCTGCATAAGCTATTTTTTACCACTGAGTCCCTGAAGAAAAATAGTCACCTATCTCAGTTTAAAATGAAAGCCAGTGTGGCCCAAATAATAAATGTCTCATTTTGGTGGACAGGATAAATCATCTGAGACTGATCTAAAACCACCTAGTGTATAACTGAATCATCAGCCTTTATATGCTTTGGAACCCACTTTCTTAGTTGAGAACTTTTTGTGCTGTCTCATGACTTTTCTCTTGGATGTAAAAAGCAGAGCCGGTTTCACCATGAAAAATAGGATAGAAATTCTGTCTTGGAACGTAACAGGACAGAATTCTATTTTATTCTAGGTGTGTTCATATGTCATGCTAATAACCACCAAGCACAGGTATCATTTGTCATGTGATTACACTCTTACTCTGTATGCCTTGGAATGTCTTGGTTTTGTACACTTTGGGGGATGGTTTTTATTTATTGTTTTCAAAGGTAGAGATACTGCTGTGAGTACTGCAGGCAAAGCCAAAGAAATAGGCATTATGCCTGGGGCAGAAAGTAGTAGTGTGATCTTGTGTCTGGAGGATTTCATTGCTCAGTCTCAAACAAGCTCCTAAGAAACTCTGATCTCATGCAAAAGCTACCCTTGTAGCTACCCTCAGGATTTTCTGTGTCAGAAGAGTACAGTTATTAACCACAGTCTTCAACTTCTCTTTTAGATGTCAGCAACACTGGTTATGAAGTCATTGGTACCTTCAAGACAGAGGCCAAGACTCTCAATTCCTTCTGAAACAGTGTATAGAACAGAAGTTGCCTTTGATTTGTTCTCGGTAATGTGTTTTTTGAAGGAACACCTGTGTTGTGTATCTTGGTACTAGCTGCAGAGTCCTAAGTGGGCACCAGTATGTTAAATTGTTTAAGCATAGCTAAGAGATGACAAATATATGAATAAATAAAAATAGATCATTCCCGCTGTGGGGCAAAGTCTGGAAACAATCATGTTGCTCAGGGTTGGTGTTCCGTGGAGCTCAGTCATTACGGGCTCCAGAAGTATTCCAGCTGCATATCAGACAAACAAGGTTGTGATGTACACCTTCAACAAGTGCATCTTGTGATTCACTACAGGATGTTAATCAAGATCCGAAAATGTGACATCATAATAAAATGGGTAATTTCAACACAAAGTTTGAAGCAACACAGAAGTTTAATAAACATGAATATGGATGTGATCAAAACATTGAGTGATTAGTAGGCTTTTGTTGCGCAAACAACCAAGTAACAGATAAAACAATATTCTCAGTGACAGAGGACTCTCCAAATGCATCAGTCACGCACAAGATGTGTTGCAGCTCATTGGCTGCAACTAGTGTAGACTACATAGTCTAGGGTGGCCACTGATCATACTGTACTGAGTATGAAGTTAGAGGGTGAAAAAAAACCAGGAAATAACAGCGCATTAGTAGTTTAGAGTTAAAAGAGCTAAATAAAGACAGATCTCTGGCTGAATTAAAATACAGCTTCAGTGTTCTAATGGAGTTAAGTAGAAGAAAACAAAGATATTCTCATATTAGAAAGAAGTAACACAAATTTGTATATTGGTAGAGAGAGGGTATCTCTTTCTTTGTATGACTAAAGATTTATAAATTTAGAACTTGCACATGTTTTTATTTCAGTGTGCTCTTGTAAGTATCATACACCGAAGGTGTCTAGACATCATTGCTCTAATTTGATGTATTTGTCTGTCACTTGCATAGAAATTTTCCACGGTCACAATATAACAATGATTATGAACTGCGAAACACAGTGCCGAAAGACTAATCTATAATTACAAAACTTGGTACATAATTAGATTTGACACGATGCTTATTGTATTATTGTCTGATCTCTTCATACAGGAGACCTATTTATGCACTCCTGGTTTTGAGGTCAAAATGACTCTCCAAATGAGTAAAATAATTATCTGAATAATGATTCTATCTATCTGTGTTTTTGAAATCCACTTGATGCTGCATTTAGTTTTATTGCATTAATTGACTGAAACTCAGTTATTACAAGACAGGTAGTTGAAACTGACTCTGTTGAAGGGATTCCCCCCATCCCCTAATTTCCTATGTTTCTTTTCACCTCAAAACAACTAAACAAAAACCTTCACTGTCACACATTTTGTCAGGGCTTTATGGCACCCCCAGCCCTCCCTGTCCCTACTTGGGGCCTTCCCAACCCTGCCCAGCCCCAGGTCCCCCTTTCAGCCTAGTGTAGGGCCATCAGTCCCCACCAGACCCCTGACCCCGACCTGCAGCGCCTGCCCGGCCCGGCCTCATCCCTGCACTGGTGCCCAATGCCAGGGCGGGGGCTGCCCTGGCTGCCCCCGGTGCCCTGCTCCCTCAGGGTGACGAGGCCCAGCCTGGCCCACTGGGAGCCCCCCGACACTGGCACCGGGAGCCCCTGGCCCCCTCGGCGCCTGGACAGAGGTATCTGCCTTTGCTTAAAGTATGCTTTGTAGTTTGTGCTTCTGTAGTAAATATAAAATGTGTATCATCCATTTATTTTATATAAAACTTCATTCCATTTTCCAAAGAAAAGGGAGAGGGATTTGAAATCAAAGAAAGTGCTTTAGAGAGGTACTCAAAAAGCAAGTCCATGACATTTTGTTGGAGCAGTGCTTGAAATAAAATGTCATTTTTTGTTAATATCTTTTCCCTTCTCCTTTGCTAACTACTTCCAGCTCCTCATACGGTCTTGAAATGGCAAGAGAGTTTTGTGCTTCCTAAACAATTGTGCAGGGCTTCTCCCACTGTGGTCTGAGCCCATCTATCTACATGCGCTCTGTACTCAGAGTGGCTTTCCACAGTAGTTACAGACTGCCGTTAAGGTTGTTTCTTTCCCCTCTTCTAATTCAATACTGCAAATAGCCTGTCATTACAAATAACATGACAATGCATCCAAGCCTCAGAAAGACAAAGGTCAATCATTAAGGTGAGAATGTAACAGTTCTCAGAACTATTTTGTTTAGAAGAACAAAAATGTGTTTGTTTACACAGTACACAATAAGCCAAAGCAAAGGGAAACATACACTCCAGACCACACTGCAAAGGCAAGAGTTCATTATCAGGCCAAAAACACACACATGTACATATTACAACCTTGTTTTTTAAAAGGGTTTGAGTAAGCCAAAAACTAAATCTATTTGGAAAAAGTAGAGATTATTATGTGGTGGAAACTGTGGAGGGGTTTTATCCAAAGTTTGGTCAAATTCAGAAGTTTCAGTTATACCAAGATCAAACAACCAGGGTTATGTGGTACATTGTGGCTCACTGCACCCAGTTTTTGTAGAATTTCTCACACTGTCCCCTTGTCAACATATGCAGCACAAAAGCATTGTTTTGCCACTAATGATAGAAAATATCCCAAACTAGATGTTTGTTTTTTAAATCCACAATCAAAATGACACAGTATTGATTGTATCACACATTTAGTAATTTAGTACAATAAAAATCTCTGGTTTTGAACACTTTCCTATTTATTTTGTGCTGATATAGTATATTTTCAATTGTCAAAAGAACACAGTATTGATAAAGCATAAGTGAACAGCAGCAGCTAGCAGGTGGGAGACTGCCTGCATGTGGGATGCTGGGAGGTAGACTTGGGAAAGCAAGCATGCTCAGACTGGTCCTAGGCAGAATATCATAAAGAGCAACTCCTTTTTCCAAATGCGGGAATGGCAACAAGGCTTTAGAGCTCTCCTGTCACTATGCAGCAAGACAGGGGCTTGTTCTGCACTAACCATGGAGCTGCAGAACGACTTTCTTCTAGGAGGAAGTAACATCCATGTTTAAGTCCTCAAATTCAAAATGAATCCTAAAGAAATGATCTCCCTCTTTCTAAAGTTCATTTAACTCTAGCAAATACCCCCATGCTTTTCTCTGGAAAACTTAAAGTACCAAAATATCAAGGAAGTGGAAATTACCTTCTCCCTATTGTCATATTAAACAGGGTCTTGATTTTCTGTCATGCAAAGACTGACATGTTGTGACATGACCCTTGTCAGACATCTGGATCTCATGTGAGGCTAAAATCTCCATTCTTATATGGGAAGTTTAATCCTGTGTTTAAATTTGCCCAATAATCACTACTATAAGAATTCTATAATTGCTTTAACCATTCAAGCTCACATTCATTATCAGACTTGTTTTCTGGTAAGACCTAATGTCCAAAAAAATAAAAAATAAAATAAAAAGTACTGTTTTGTCCCCCCTTAATAATGTTTATAACTGCTCTGCTGAGGAGCTCTAGTTACTTAAGGGTTGGAGTAGGGATCTGATATTTTTTGCAAGCAGTAATGAATGCCTTTTTTTTCCTGCTGTCTCTTTGAAAACTCACCCCAACAAGAGCAATTAATAAGCTTTCAGAAACAGACACTGTTGGTATATGCTCAGTGAAGACGTCTTAAAGAAGACAGTTTTATTACCTAAAGAGCATCCCAAATATGTATTTTTGTATATACGTATATATGTATATTCCAGTCTAGGCCAAACAACACTTCTCCACTCGCATTTCTAGAGCCAGGAACTGAAGCTGAGTGCTGGATACTCTGTCCCATGCTGTCAGATGCTACTCCCTGAATTGACCAGATGAAAAGAAAGACGTGGTCACAATGGAAACCACTACGCCGAGGTGAAAAGGAGACAACTTTACACAAGTTAGAAAACAAGCCAAAAATAGAGAGGTTTGAATAGGGGTACGCAGGCCTTGGAAGAACACTTACCAGTCACAGACGGGCAGGAGTTACTTTCTGAGTTTGCAGCTAGGTAGATGGCAGATGGGTGGGGTGGGAGTCTAGAGACAAAGAGACAGGAGTTTAGAGGGATGCTTAAAAAGGGAATGCATAAACCCGGAAATCAGAATGAGTAGAAGGATCAGATGAAGGCCAAAGGAAGCAAGATGTAGTAGATTACAGAGCAGAAGGGTTGCTGCGCACAAAAGGGACAGGATTTCAGAGTCCTTTGTCTTTGCATTGCTCTATCACCTGTAAATAGCATGAAACTTGTTAGTGAAAAAGGTACTGCACTCCTTTAAAATGCTGTTGCATATGGAGAATAACAGACTAAACCTGGAACATATTAACTTGTTTGTTCCAGTGTCATGTCTGTGCTGTGCATCTAATGGGCCAAAGATTGCCAATGATCCAACTCATGTTCCATGTGATGGATTTTTATTTTGGCAAGTGAAGGTTTTCAAAACTTAGAATTCCACAAGATAACCCACACTAAAATAGTATTGTCTGCAAAGTTAAATACTTACAAATTATGAACAAAGGAGAATGCTCCTTCCACAACTTTAATTCAGTATCCAACAGCATCAGTGACAAAATGTAAACTGAATTCCAGGTTAATGGGTTATTTCTTCTCCAAGACCTTGATTCATTCAGTGAACAATACTGGCAACAGTCAGGGAATCAAATGCAGTTGTGTAATAAAGCAGGCTGTTGCTGATGTAACCCCTGTATTTGTATAACCTGGAAGTGAGAACAGGACGAAGAAGTAGTATAGAGGATCCCTCCAGGCCTGGCCTCATCCGCTACTTCCAGTTCTTCCATGCCAACCAATTTTTTCACTTGTTCTTTCTTTCCACTTTCCAGTTCTGCTCTCCAACAGCATCCATTCCTTCTTCAGGAATTTCATCAAGGCATGACAGAGTCCTTCACAGAGTCTGCTGGTTCAGCCAGCGCTAGATGCCATTTTGACGATAAAAGCTAATTTTGAAACAAAGGTCAGTTTCCTGTCAAATATTAGATCACCCATGCATAGGAGACTAGGGTTTCTCAGAAAAAGTTACCAGATTCTTTTTATGGTCCAATATGATTTTTCTTGGCCTAATTCTTAAAAATAGGGTAATTGTGTTTGTTAACAAGAAAAAAATTCCATTCCGAGGCAACGGAAAATAGTCTACACAATATAAGTTTAGAAAAAAACTAAAAACAGAATACTGTCAACTTCTAAATTTCTGGCAAACTTAGCTGTACGTAGTTATACCAGTTCTGTCAATAGTTAAAATGTTTTACTTTTTTTCTTTCTGGACTGCACATTTCTTGGTGTGAAGATACTGTCATGCTCCATATTCTTCACACTGCTAACTGACACCATAAATTTTCAATACTCAAGCAATAAGCATAATCATTAGTATTAAAAAGAAGACGTATGTCTAGCTCTTATGTTGAGTAAAGAATTTAATGATGTTACCACAAAGTTAGTCTCAGATTATGTCTTCTACAGAAGTAAACAGAAACTCATATACCATAAAATGACAGAAAAATAGTTATACTGTGACTAATATTTTTACTTTAGACTAAAAAGATTATAGTAGAACTGAAGACACAGCCTAATAATCTAAGTCTTTGACTTTATGCATAAACCTTAATTCCTGTGTCTCACTACTCCTAATGCAGTAATAACACATGGCAAAGTAAGATTAAAACTGATTCACTGAAGTCTTATTTGCTCCAGTTTTTTCAATTCGTCTGTTTTACAAATAGGCATTGATTACTGCTGCCTTTGGTGAGAATCATTCTAATAGGTGATAAGAAAAAAGTACAGGTTCATTTCCTAGTCCTTGTGATCTTTATTTACTGTCTGGTACAAACTTCCCACCTCAGAAATAATGCAGTTTGTGGTACTGGGCCAACAGAATTCTGATCCTGAATGTGGTCTTTAAGCTACTGCCGTGCTACTAGCACACAGAATTTTGGAAAACAAAATATATATTTTTTTCTTGAATACCTAAAAGGAGACTTTCCTTTGGTACAGCAGTCATGTCTTTATTTAGGGGAACAGTGCTGCTTTCTCAGAAGAAAACCTGTATCACTAAAGTGTCCTTCATCAAAGTGGCTACTGACTGGACCAGCTTGAGAGGTAACCACTATTTGTGGGAGGATTTAGCTCTGGCTTTGCTGTATGTCCTAAGAAGGAGACAATTTGCTAAACCCTGTAAAGTGCTCTTTTGATGTGGATAACTGTTCTTTTAAGGTGAGGAGAGGAATATGTGAGTATTTTCAACAAAGTGTCTGCTTGTGGGTGGAAGGAAAGGCATTCCTACCTTTATCTTCCCAGCAGTTCCACTCCTCATTTTACTAAAAAACAATCAAAAGACACACAGTTCATCCTGGTGTTTCCAGGCACTATGCTTTTCTCCCATCACTCCCACTGGTTCTTTTTGCTAACATGACTAGAAATAAGGAGCCTCACTAAGAGCTAGAGCATTAGACTTATTGGAAAGGGAAAAGTTTCTCAGTTATTTCTCCTTTCTTCCTTAGCACTGGCACTATTCCAAAATAAATAGGCCTATTTCAAATTTGAAAAATTTCTCAATAAAACGTACTGCATTTGGAGAAACCTCTTTAACTGAAATAGCTTTATTTCTAACAAAAACTCTTGCCTGAATGCATAATATCTATATAAGGTTGCTTTACATAGGTATGACTATTTTTCCTCCAATAAGTAACAGCTGTAACAATGTAAGTCACTTAAGATCACTGTAAGTGAGGGATGTAATTTACTTGTATCACTTAGCTACAGCAAGGAGGACAAGTTAAATCAAAAATGTGGACAGTAAGGTCTCAGGCACACAGAAGAGCTTCAACATGGCTACTTGAAGGTTTATTATTCTCTGTGTTTTGCATATTAGCTCTTTTAATATTTTTGTGTATTAGCATTGCAAAAGCATTTTTTCATGGTTAAACAATAAGATCAAATGAAGGACAGAGAATTAACTGCATAATCAGAGTATTTAGGTCTCAAATGTATTTTTGCTGATCTTTTCCATGTAGTCTGTACCTGCTGAGATGGAGGGTTTACAGCTGTTGTGAGATAACTTAGCTTTTCCATCTGTTTGTAGTAATTGCTTCTCTAGGAACCTACAGCATGAGTGGTGAAACTGACTTTTTAAAGTATCAGCCCTCATAGGTCATAAACTATTTCTTAAAGGACATTATATTGATAGCATGCCTTTGTATGGTCACTACATTTAGAGGTTTTATACATAGCTTCAATTCAAAATGTTTTTTAGTCTGCCAGCCTGTAAAACTGGATGTATGTGTGAAAACATGTTTGCATTCATGTGTCAGTTTTTGACATTTGTTTTTATTTGTACATATTTTGTTTGTTGAAATAAATATTTCATTAGATGTGCATTTAATTGCATGTAACAGTAATGTGCAGATAACATTTTATATAGTTAAACAATAGAAAGTTCTGTGTAATCTGAAGTTGCAATAGCAATGTGGTGTTTACTTCTCTATTTCTTAGTGAGAATTCTTCTTCTCCAAGTCAGTCCTTCCCTACAGGATAATTCTGCTGCTGCTTCCAAAATGGTGAAGAAGTTTGGGGAGCAAGGGAGCAATAAGCCCTTTTAATAAAGACAGTGGTTTCTCTTTGGTTATTTATATAATTAAACCTTGTTCCATACCACAGATAAAATTGCATGAAATCGAAACTTCTCCTTTCAGGCTACTTTCTAAAGTAACTTCTTAGCTGCATTTGTGCATCGTACCATGTAATCACCAAGTTTGTTATGGTATATGCTGTTATTCAAAAATTTAGGTTTGAAGTTCTGTCAAATCTTCAGGAAATATCATAACTAGCATACTTTGCACCAAAAGTCTCTATATTAGGAATTAGTGCCAAGAATACTGTTGAATAGATTGGCTTTGGATAAAAATAATCTTGAGTCTTGAGTTGAGACGTTGATTGTCATTGTTTTGAGAGTACCTCTGTGTGCTTAATTACTATTGATACTGCTTTTAGTAATAACTGAGCATCATGCAGTATAATGTATATTTTAACATTTTAATATACTAATACATATATAGCATATAGTCTTCTAACATACCTGTCAGACAAGGCAGAATGTTTAGCAATGGTAAGCTAAAGGTACCAGACAGTACAGAGAAAAAATTTAAAATGTTTCGATGCTGGACAGCCATTGAAATCATTGGAAGTTAAATGCCAGAATACCTTTAAAAACTTATCTCTAAGTTAGTTACTTTAAAGTCACATAAAGTCACCAATAAAATAGAGTGTAGAAGAATCCTGACCTCTTAAAGCTCTGGTTAGCAACATAACAAACCTTCTTTCCTTCCTCTGTAACTCCAGTATTGGCAATTGCTCATCAAAAGCTTCCTGCATGACATTTGAATGAGAAATGGAGAAGTGACCTGGCCTTGAATAAGCAAAAGTTATCAGAAATTATATTTAATATACACTCATGGCTTTAAAAAGTTTTAATAAACAGCTGATGAAATATTGCAACCAGAAATAAAATGTGTTGTCATATAAACACCCAAGCAGACAAAGTTATAGATGAGTATAAGCTATAGATATAATAAATTCCTAATTGGAGACTTCAGGGAGAGACAGGTTGATGTACCAGACATTTGTTCTCAAGATTTGATCTCAGCTTCTTAGTTGGTTCATAAACAGATTATTTGCAATACATTAGCGTAAATACACTAAAGTTCCACAAATGCAAAAGAATGCAGAAGCAAAGAAGGTCTCCTCCTGCATGGGTACAACTCCAGAACAAGTTCCTATTTTGCAGTAGTGGTTGGAAACCCTTATAAGTATTAAATTTAAAAAGCAGTACCTCATAAGCAAAACCGTACTGCAGAATCTGAGCAAGTTGTGAGAAAAGTCCAAGGAACTATATGAATACAGAGAAGATTATGACTTTTTTTAGTACTTCCTTTGCTCAGATTTCACACAGAAAAAGTTAAGCAAAGATTAGCTAATATTTGGACACAACAGGAATAAAAAATAGTAAAAACTTAGAACAGTAAAATAACAACTTGTTGTGATTTCATTTTACTTTGCTTTGAAAAAGTAATCTGGAACTAGAAAGTGTAAAATATATTAAAATGATCTGCAGTATGCTTGGAATACAGGAGAAAAATTCCAAAAAACTGTTTGAGATCCTTTCTCTTCTTTCTGGCTGCAATAAAATGCTATACCAGTTCAGTATCTAGCATAATAGCTGTCATTCTATTTCCAGCACTTATTGACAAATACTGCAGAGTAACCATGCTTGTTTTTATTCCTTAGATAAGCGGTGGAAAGGAATACATTATTTTGGCTATTGCCATATAGAAATGAGACCACTATATAGGCCTGGATTTTTAAATTCCTCCCATTTTGGAGGGAATATCCTACCTTACAGATGAATTGTACTGAATAGCATTACATTTCTCTCCTTTTATGTCTTCAATTTTTAAAACCAAATCAAAACCACTTCTTTTACTACCAGAGACGAGAAACGGGTATGTCCATCAATGCTTTATTTATTTCTTAACTATAGGGGTGTACAGAAAGTTAGTCTATCTTGCAATCTGCAAAGGGTGAAATATCTATGAATGATCTAATAGGAAAGAATTCCACCTACCTTCCATTAACACGACAGGTACATGATTCATAAAAATAAAAGGTAATATAAAATTCAAAAACAAAAGAAAACATTATTAATGCTTCTTTATTTCTGTCAGCAAAAGAGATAATGTTAAATACATGTGCAGGTTACCACTTTAAAGTCTGACTGGGAGAGAATTACTAGTGTTTTATTTATCAGAAAGCAAGCTATTTACAAGAACAACTGAAATGCCCAATTGACAGAAAGATTTCTGAATCCCTTCAGCAAGTGCCTTTTCTCACCAGCTGGAAATGCTGGGTACCTTCAACAAAGAATGCACTAAATAATACTGCTGAAACACAGAGAATTAGTCTGTCAGAAAGGCTTTTCCTTCTATAGTCATTGAGATTGTCGGGTTTATTTTTAGTACCAGTGCTCAGTCCACTCTGTGCTTGGAGCAGAGTTCTTGATACATTTTGTCCTGATCCAGAAAATAACTGTGCAACACAGTGTGACTATGACAGACTGTGTGTTTGCTCTCTGGCAAAGAAGCTAGAATACTACTACACCTTCAGAGAGCTGGGGTGGAGGAGGAAGGTTTGTGTGTGACGGTATGGATAAAGATGAAATGCTGTAAAACTGTAGAGGACATGATGGAGGAGGAAGTCTTTGTTATACAGATTCTAATCCCAGGTGCATTCTCTTTTGTGATTGCAACATTATTTTGAACATGTTTTATCAAGTCTTCTGCTGAGAGTTACTCCAGCTCATGCCAGAAAAGGGGGGGTCTTCTCTTTTCCCACAAATACATGGGTGTAGGAACTGTCTTGGGTTGGACCCCCCTTGTTTTCACACAGTTTGTTCCAACTTAACCTTTTTTTTAAAAAAAGGCTTAGCATTCCAGATGTGACTTATAAATAAAAGCACATTCAATAAGACTGTTTTTAAATGTGTACAGTGTACTTTTGCAGAATAGACTAGAAAAAACAGTACCAGCCTCAAATTCCTTACAATCCATTCTGTATTGGAGATGATGCACTAATCATGAGGTGAAGGTCAGAGAAACTAGGAAATAAAGATATGAAGGACATGTTTTGATAGCAAGGCAAAAGGGTTATTCATAGTTCCTGAAAGTTATCCTATTAGATTCTATATTTATTTCTGGGGTGTGTGTGTGTGTATGTGACATAACTAGCACCACCTTTGCTATTATCCTCTTACAAATATGCTGTGTGGCAGTGCAGATGAATGTTTGGCAATTTTCTGTCTGGACTGTGGGAAGAAGTAGGTCTTTGGGAAGCACTGCTGAATGAAAAGAAGGAAGATGCGCAGCTTGGATTTTCTTTTTCTTACAGTAGCATGGAAAGACATCTAAAGATGCAATAAAAGAGAGTGATAAGAGTGAATGGAAAGCAGGATAACAGAGCTCAGTTAACAAACTGAGTTCAGGCAGCATTGTTTATAATAATCTTAAAGAAGAGGAAAAGCAATCTAAAGTTGTTGAGCTTCAAGAGCTATTCAAGTGCTATTACAGAGGCTTGAAGAGGGCTGTCATCAAATCACCTCACGAGGACAATACCATTAGCAGTTTTGCCTTGAATTAATTGGTTTGAATATTCATGTTCAGCTCTGACCCAGGGCCAGACCAGACCATGACAACACAAACACCATAATATGGCAGTTTCTTCAGTAGCTAGATAGGAGAATGGCAGCTTTAGTGTTTTTTTCATGTTTGAATGTATCTCTACATGCCAGGTAAAGTTCAAGGCAATACATCAGCCCTGGTAAACAGGAGGCAACAGTGAAACTCAAGATATGCATGAGGTTGTATCTCAGTAGCTGTGACCAACTGTATCCCAAACTGTGAACAGTAACGTATACATCCTAGCACTCCTGTTGCCTGAACGAACCTGATAAAGAATATTCAAGAAGGTCATTATTAAAGAAGGCAGAAATTAAGCTTTAAAGTTTGTTTTAGTAAAGTCAGCATGTTGGTTTTGTCCTTGAACCAGACTGCTGAGTGCATCTCAGGTCAACAAAAGGGCCCCATGTGCTTATTCAGTCCCCCAAAATAATGCTAGAACATTGTACAGGGTCCTGACATTCTGCTTTAGTTGGGTGAATTTCAGACATTTGATTATTCAAGTAAATCCCCAAACTATATTGTAATTTTAAAATATGAAATCATCTTTGTAATAGTTTCTATAGACTGGGAGTAACTAGCTAGGTTAACTCTTAGAATGGTATACTGCCACTGCTTTTGCTAATACAGGAGGTCCTGGGAGACATAATTAAAAGTCTGAAGAGGAAACTGTCACACTGTTGGAAAGAAAGAAAAAAAGAAAGCCCACCAGGGGACAGAGATCAAATAAAACAGAACAATAATTTACTCTCATCTGTAAAAATAACAATTAAAAACACATACATTCATCCCTACAGAAGAATAACTCAGATGCAGTATACTTAAACATGCAATACACACTGTGCTTAAATAGCATCTTTCAGATGGGTCTGCCAAGATATTTCACAGATATTAATGGCATAGCTCAGTCAATCAGCTTAAGCCAAGAGGAACAAGTCAAGTTTGAGCTCTGCTGTAAAATCAGAAGTAGGCAATACAACTTGTCCCTCCATGGACAGCACTCAGTTCCATCTTTGAAGAGTATAGTGGCTGAGAGATGAAGATATAAAAAAGCTTCAAATTAATTTGAGGAGGCCATAGGTCAGCAGTGCAAGACCTCAGGAGCTGAACCGCAGGCACGTAGTTAGACACTGGACCTAGAAAGTGGATGTTCAGTGTTGCTTTGTTTTGCAAGTCAAAAATGTATTCTTGCAAGAGCAGTGAAACTGAATATGTTGCCCCTATAGCCACTAAGCAATGTTATGTGAGACCAGTGCTAGTAGGGATGCTGATTTTAGCATTATATGTAACCTGAAGCTTATGTAGGGGCATATCTCAAAGCTATGCACATCATAACTGTATAGCACCTAAAGCATGCAACATCCTCTCAGTTTAACAGGAGAAAGTTTGGGCTACAAACTATGAATACTTTCAAGCTATAAACCAAGGATATTAACATCTACGTGTCCCTAATTGAAGCAGGAAGTATCTAATCCTACACAGCAAGCTATAATGTTTCTAAAAGAACAAGTCAAAAGAAAACCACAAGCTCTTGCCACAAAGTCAGAAAGCAACATTTGTATTTCTTCTGCTTTTGGTACAGAAGGAGGGAAAAGTACTGCATAATATCAATCAAGTGAGGAATAAGCACCAAAGTAACTTTAAAAGATGTCTAATTTCAATCATTTTAAAAAACAAAACTAGAAACAAGTGCCAAGGAGGTGTCAGATAGCAGTACAAGGGAAAAAAAATGTAGCATCTGCAACAACTTGTGTGGCAGCACAGAAACACAAACATAATGTTACATGGGGGAGATCTCCTGAAGGTCTGTAAACAAATCCTTGGGCAGCAATCTATCCAAACAAAATCCAAAAAATTAGACAAAAACTAATGCTTTGGGAGAGAGAGAGAGTATATGGATTATATAATAAATTTAACTTATTTCTTTCAGTGGAATACTGTAGCACTCAAAATTCCCACAGGCACTCAAAATTTCTACTGAAATGAAGTTGTCTAACATTTTATGCCCAGGAGAATAAAAATCAGACTGAAGCTAATGAAGAGAGAATTTCACAGAAGTGCCATGTATTGTTAACATCTCTGAAAAAAAAAACCTTCCTTAAAATTTTTATTAATTACCAAGTAAGATTTCTATAAATAAATTACTATGATTGGTTAAGAAAAGCATATGATGCTAAAGAAAACAAAAATCATCAGAAAGAGTCTTATGGGGAAATTCTGATCCCAGCAACTTCTTCAAGATCAGAATTTCATCCAGTGAGAAAGTTAAATGAGATAGTAGCACCAAAGAGATAAAATCCACTACCAGATAAGTAAACTGAAACAAGTGAATTAGGAAAAAAACAAAAACAAAAACAAACACAACTAAACATACATAACTACTTTTGGAAATAAACATTCTTTCCAAATGCCTGACACATAGGTTGGCAAAAGCTGACATGACAAAATGATTTGTATCTTGTTTGAATTACATATGGGTAGGTAATGCTACTGCAAGTATTGTTATTCATTAGAACTGATTATTCACGAGAATTTCTTTAATACTATGTGACATTTTACTTTTGCCATTAAGCTATGGTGAAAGAAAAATTCACACATCCACAAAAACAGAAGTTTATTTTAGAACCTAAAATATTTATCTGAAACCTTTATTTTTACAGCCCTTCAAGCTAGCTATGGAGAACATACAGAGCAAGAGACAATGCCCCTGTTCTGAATGCCACTACCAACACAACTGAAGCTGTAGAAATTGGTTCACTCTAAAGCACCTGTGCCAGCATCCAAGGTTTCTGATTACAGGTATTAGCTAGAGGTTACTGATATTGGCATACAAACTGAAAGGAACAAGAACCTTGTTGTAATGGAAATTTTCTCTTTCATTTATTTGTGAGGAAAGAGAGAGGAATATAAAGCAGGAACATCCAGCTCTCTGTGGTGCTTGAAAAAGCAGAAGTAAGAACGGGGAACCTGATGTTCAGTACAAAAAATAACATGTCTTTTTTGAAATTAGCTTAGACAGGTACAAAATAAGAAATGCTTTAGAAAATGTAATATTGATATTGCTTAAAAAACATTTTCCATAGTAATTCCATAAATAGAAATATGTCTTGTTTTTATAGTCTCTTTGATCTACACAATCTACTTTTTAAACACCTCAGCCTCTTGAATATATTTTATTTTGATTTTTTTAGGCTTAATACTATTACAGTCATATAGGCTTATTAAAATAGAATTTCCAAGTTTAGACTGTACATTCCCATCCCAGCACTTCATAGCATTTGTTCAGTCAAACAATGTGCAAATAACAATCATTTGGTCCCATTTTTGGGTTCTTATGAACAAGCCTATAGCTGTAGGGTTTGCTGAGTACTATAGAAAACATTCACTTTCAGATGCATCTAAATGTCAAGTTTAAATCTTAAGTTTTACAAACACCAATATTCATTCTCTTGCATGATAAGGTTTCTTTAAAAGTACCAAAATCTGGCAGCCAAACTAACTGATATTATCCATTATAGCAGAGACTGAAATACAAAGAGAAGTGAAAATCTAAATGAAAGGTATTCTGAACCTTTAAACTAGATTACTGAGGAATAACAGAAGTTCTCTACAGGACTGGTTGCTCTTGCCTTCTCTGAATGGATCCTACCATTAGTTAGGTTTCCATCTTCAGTTCACAACCTTTTCTTCCCTCTTTTTTTCCCCTAGTCTTAACCATCTAACAGTTTATGGAGTTGACAGAAACAGGCTGCATCTATTACCTCTGCAGCTATTCATATTGTTGTCTCTAGTGCTGGCAATTAGCAATCAGCTTCTTAATTAGCTTGACCCACCTGGCTATTTGCTACTAATAAATCAATTAATTCAAATCACATGAAGGAGTTTGTGTGTAATACCATAGCTCAGTCATTACTGGTCATCATTGTATATGGCTGTTGTATGCACTAGAAAAACTTAGTATCCAGGTCGAATTTGTATTCTCCACTGATGTGCAGTCTTTCAAGCAAGTACAGAGTGTGTTTAGTATTTTTAATGTTTGAAGGGATTTGGCAAAAGCCTCAGCACAGCACAAAGGAGAAGGAATGGAAGCTATAAACACTTTGGCACACTGGATTGAATGATCTTTACTTCTCCCTGAATGGTATGGATAGTGCTTATTTGGGGTCTCAGCTTACCAGCCTCCTTCAGGAGCCTCTGTTACTCCTCCATTTGTTAGTTTTTGATGTGAGAAACAGAAGCTTCTTTTCTTCTGTAGGAAAATCTATTCCCTTGGGGACTGTTAAGCTATGTGATTTTGTACGTCTATCCAAAGATGTCCCCTTTTGTCTTTCCTTCTTTCCATTGGAAAGAGGTTGCCTGACTCTATCTCTTTATTCCCCTTTTCTAGTCTGTATCAAGAGGAAACAGAAAAAAGATCACAAGAATAAAAGAGATTTTACTGCCTGGGCTTTTCTTCTTGAACATACATGTATGTTTTTACATTTGCCCACAAGTTTGTTGCCCACAGGTCTGTTCTTCTGCACATCCTTTTTTCTGCCATCATCATTGTTTTCCTTGGCCTGTCCTCCCACATAAACTGATGGCATGTCATTTTGCCCCATAAAGTCTGGTGAGAAACAATCACTGAAGGTGAGAAGTCTGCCCTTCTATCCTGATATTCTTTAACTTTTGTACTCAAAAATGAGTGTAACATTGCTGAAGTGTGGAAAGACATGCTGGATATAGCAATTATGGAGTAGCTGAACTGATGGCCACAGCTACAGATGTTCATAGTCAGAGTATCTTTCAGGACTCCCTTAACAAGCTTGGAAAATAGCTGAAAAAAAACCTTGTTATCAATTTTATTACCACTTATTCTGACTAGAGACTAATCATTCTGAATGCGTCCAAGAAAAAGAGTATTTTCAAAGCAGTGATAGAAAGGGCAGTAAAGCTTTAACCAGGAAATCAGAGGTTTATCAAGACCAGGCCTTTCAGATCCAGGGCTTCATAGTCCTGGAATTTACTTCATGTAAATTCCATAGGAATTTACCTCATGAAGAGTAAGTCAGAGGTATCTTCAGTAGTAAAATCCTGATTCTTGTTTTCCTTGCAGCTGTGTCATTCATAATTTTGCACTGAGATTTGACAAGTTCCTAATAAGTAAATAATCTATTAAATTAGAACACTATTTTCCAACCTGAGAAGAGAGAAATGACAGAAAGACCAGCCTTAGACAGGTATTTTCAACTCCTACATAGGCAGTCCAAAAGGACACAGAACAAATTCCATGGGCTTCTTTACCTAGTATTTTGGGTGCCTCTGAGGCTGAGTCTTCTCTAGGTCTGTATTTCTGTAGGACTGACCTTCTGCCCTGGTATTCTGTGCATTTCCCACTGTGTGTCTTCGGGGCAGCTCCTTGCTCTCCCTATGCTGTTTTTGGCTCTGATGTTTAGTGAGCATCTTCTGTGAATACAGCTTCCCTGAATAAGAGGCTAACAGTTTCTCACTGTTTCTCCATGTGTTTTTCCTCTACATAGAGGTTTCCCATTATCAGTGTCCCTAAAGCTGTCCAACCTGCTGTTCTTTCTGTCAGCATTAGCCTCAGTAGTTGAAGTATTTGCCTCTCAGTGTCTTCTCTGTAACTCCTTCCCATTCTTGCCATGTGACAGTAGTGACTGTCTTCCTGATGGGCTGCTTTTCTCTTCTTCATCCCCTTTGAGGCTGGCCACTTTTCTAACTTCAGCTTTGATGGGTTCTATCAATATTTCTCTTCTCTTCCTAGCCAGTCACAATGTGTTGCTCTGCAGATTTTTCCCTCCCTGATGCTGAACTCCTCTGTACCCAGATTCTTCCTCCAGCTTGGTTAACTGGTGCTGTCCACAACATAGCTGGTACCTTCTCAGAATACTCTATGAATGGTTTTCATAAAATAGGGAAGGAGGTCCTGTAATGACATGCAAGGTTCGTTACAAAACTTTCAGTTGTTGCAAAGCAGTGATGCCTTTTCACAGTAGGTCATATTTTGAAATAATCCAAAATAAATAGACCAAAACCTACACAGTTGATGTAATCATTGATCAGAAGCCTTTTTTGTTTCCAAATGTTAGAAAGGCATGCAATTTGTCATTTGCATTTGAATGTTTTAGGAGCATTATTTTAGGAAAGAGCATCCACACAGAAAATGAGAAACCATCTTAGACAAAATGTGCGTAAACACTGTGATAATTATCATAATGTTTTCTTCTACTGCACTGTGCAACTGCTAGTGTTATGCATGCTACTTCTCCAAAGCAAAATTGTTCGGTTGCTTTTCAGTAGTAACTATGTTGTATTTAGTGTAGTTTTTCATGCTGTTAAAATCTTAAAGGAAATATTTCTTCCATGTATAGAACTAAATGACAATGAAATTTAATAGCTCCAAAGATTGCTTTGGAAGCAAATGGAAGAAAGGTGTTTGGGGGTAGGCAAGTGAGATTATGGTGGAAAATGATACTGTATAAAAACTGCATGGAAGATTTGCAAGATAGCTGAACATACTCCCCAAATCAGGAAGGAAAATATATGTGTACACTGCATGGTGGAAAATGGTTAATATACTATATCAGAACTAGACTGATTAAATACTGCATTTTTCTTGCAAAAATGACATAACAAGTGAAAGCTAAGTATGAGAGACAGAGAATGTGTATCACTGTTGTCCCTTCATGTTTATTTCATATGCAAGTTCTTACGTTTCTTTATTTGTTCTACACATTCAAAAATTTATCTTTCTTTTAACAGTAGACTTCACAGACTTTATTAGGTTGTAATTTATATCTATCATGTACTGCATTCTCTCAGGCTCTTCCTAGCAGCAAAAGAGTGTACAATGGAATGTTTTGGAATATTTCTACAACTAGATAACTATTTACCCTGCTATATGTTTAGACAAGGTCAGGAAATGCACTTTGTATTTGGAGCAGAAGTTGTAAGATTTGCACAGAATTCCACAGTCCCAAGAAAGCTTGGTTTCCTGTACAGATGAACTGTTTTCTTTTTGTCAAAAGCTGCACTATGCCAATGGAGTACATTTAATGACCACTGTCTTCATCTCAGACTTTTAGCTGAGTGCACATTTCTATAATCCTTTAAGTTGGAAACTTGTTATAACATCCATTTTACACAGGAGGAACTGAACCACAAAGAAGCTGTAATTTTGCCAAGGTCACATAAAACGTATAAGAAGGAAAACAGAATTGAACCCAGGTTTCCCAGGAATCCCTAGGGTACTCCACTAGATAGTCCTCCTCTAGAGTAACTGCCTCTGGTATTTCCAGATTTGGTGCATACTTCTGGTTGTGAATAGCATCTTTGTTAATATGTAAAAACAAATGCAATCTTGAAAAGTACTTATGTTGATATAAAGAATTTATAATCTGCATAAGATGACAGCATCTTTGATCCAGAAAACACACTTGCTACTAAATGACACTCCAAGAAAACAAGTATATTTACTGATGCAACATATATTACATGAATTATTTTATTTGGAAAATGATTGTAGTAATTTATAAATTTCCTTGTCAATTTTTCTTGTTCTGAATACCACATCATTTTCTTTATTTTTAATTCATGAAGGAAATTCTGTTTTTAGGATGAGGAAGGGAGATTGAAAGATGAGGGGCTGGAGGGTAAATAAAGAAGTAGCAATGAATGTTACTAGTGGTCTGAATGTTACTAGTGATAATAGTGTATTAGGACAAGCAATTCTGAGGACTTATAAAACAGATTATGCAGTAGGATGAAAGGCAAAAGTGGCAAAAAAGAAGAGTGCAGAAAAAGAACTGACTGCATCAGGTGGACTGTATCTAGGAGAACAGCTGTGATGTCGTGTTACAAAGTACTGAGGATTTTCTGACTGGTGTCAAAAAGCACTCTTTCTATTATTTGTTTATATACTATTAAACATCAATATACTTTCTGTATGTGGATGATCTACTAAGGATATATAAACTGCATTATCAGATAATATCAATATAAAGTTCTGTAAAGTGTTTGCAAAGTCCTTAACTACTTGCTCTTGGGATTATAAATTACTCCTGAAAGAACTGAAAGCAAATAGTGTTTTTTCTTCACATAGTGCATTTGACAGAATTTTGCATATGATCTATTTCCATTTATTTTGTCCTTTTATCAGTGTTAATGAGTGAAACCAAAGAGAGAATTTCTTTTAATAAATCTGGAAAAATATGATAACAAAAATATGTAGAGTCTGAAATTCCTTCTAAAGTGTAGAACAGGACTGGATCTCAACTTGTTTGTGGTCCCTTATGCTAAAATAATAACCATACATTTGTGTAAATCAAAGTAAATATCTCATATGTTTCCCACTAACATATGGATAAATAAAAAAAAGTTTTGAATCTTGCCATTTATCTCAAGGCTACATTGCCTAAACAGCAGATAGAATCAGATAACAAATGGGCCTTCTCCACCCTTGCTGGAGACCTGTTTTTTCAAGCATACTCCCAAGCTCTTACCAAAAAAAAATTATTATTTCGGGTGTCCAAAATAAACTAGTCAGGGTCAGTAATAAGAGCTGTATGTCTCTTTAATCATAACTGTTTTCCTTCCTACTTCTCAGCACGTAAATCTTACTGCCAGTAGAACTGATTTTAATGACAAATGATTGAGGGAAGTTCACAAAATACATGAACATCAAAATACATTATTAGAAGGGATGCAGTACATCCATTCTCTATCAAATGTTGCCTGAAGGAATTCTGTGTTAAAACATAGGGTGAAATTATATAATGCTCTCAAAGTAACTATCAGATTTAATTTAAAGATCCAAACATTCATTTGTGTTAGGTTAGTTTGTATGTTCCACATGGCTTGAAAGTGTCTTCATTCTTGAGGCTCCATGCAAATAATGGCTACTGTAAGCAATTTTAGATGCTAAAAAATCTTAAAAAGTCAAATTCTGTATCAGATGCCCAGTACTGTCTGCATGAGAAAAAATAATTTATCCTGTTACATTTGTCAGTACTGCAAGCGTTATGTATCTTTGGGTAGCCTGGATCTGAAAGTTGTCTAGTTCTGCCATTTGACTTTGACAAGAGCGCTTCTTTTGATCTTGTTGATTATGTAAATACATTTCTGTAAACAAATACTTTCCTACTCTAAACAGACAGTTCTGTAAGCAGTTTCACTGATTTCTAATTTTGGCTGCGATATAAGATGGATTTAGTGAATATCACACTGAAGAGATCTTTTATTTCTTACTGTAATCACAACCATTATCTGAAAAGATTTACAAGAAGACAAAACAATCATCCTGCCCTCAGTCCAAAAATTATTGCTTCATGAGAATACAGTGATTTAAGAAATCCCCAGTCTGGAAATGACTTAAGTATCACATGCTAGTTCTAGGCCAGCCAAATATCTTTATTGTGGTTAGCTCTCTGCAAGATAGTGCAAAAGACTTGAGTTTGATTCCCTGCTTTTGCACAGTAGATCAAACATGCAGCTCTTACAGCACCTTTCATCCAAGGATCTCAAAAGATGCAGAGCAGGAAAAATAAAATATGTCAATATAAATCAGCAACAAGTTACTAGGGTTGTGCTTTTTACATGAAAATCAGGTTCTCATGTAAAATGAATGGATGGTGATGATGATGAGCAAGAGGCAGAAACCATGTAGTATTAGCCCTCTATACAACAATCAGAGATATGTTACTTCATTTTAAAATGGCTATGTGCAGCCTGTATTTTATTTTTAATTCATGGGTTTGCAGAGGTTTGGACCTGAATGAAATCTCAGGACCTCTATTCTCCCATTTTGAGACATAATGTCATCCTGGTATCAGTGATTAAATTTAGAACCTAAATTATTAGCCTAGCATTAATAATAATAATATCATAAAGTGATTTTAAGGCTGGAGGTGAGCAAAACTGTTTTGGATAAGGCATAAACAGAGTGAAGTATTATGAGAGCTAAAGTAATCCATTATATATTCGTTTTGATGCCTCTCTTGCAAAATGAGGTATTTTTAGCAAGTTGCACTCCAGATGAATAGCATTTTCCTCTGGAGTCTGAAAAAATGTATCCATTGGTATGCTTCTGTAACAGATTTCCTGAATAAATACCTCCTAAAACGATACATGCAGGACCAGATGTCTGTATGTTTCCTCTGCATAAAAGTAGCATTCACATTAAAGACCATCCTTCCTCTTTCATGTAGGATTTCTTCTAGCTCCCATTTTCATCAACATATTTTACAAAGTACTATGAAAATGTTTGTGTGTGTGTGTGTGTCTGTCTGTGTCTGTGTGCGCATGCATGCACACATACACATGTGTGCACGTACATGTTCGGTTTTTAAAGGAAAAAGGCAGAACACAAAAAAACTGAAGAAATTATAGGAAGTACTTTTTGTCTTTTAGCAGAAATATTTGAAATGAGTTGGAAGAATGCAGACAGTAACTCTCCAGCTTCCCTATAAAAATGCGACTTGGACAGTATTTCAACCATTCTTTAAACTTTCAGGAAAAAAAAGAAAACATATTCAAACTCCAGTGTATCCTATATTATTAAACAAAGGGCTGAAACAGGAAATAGCAATAATGTTATGGGAGGCACTGACAATAAAGCTTGAATTCATGTACTTTCCACACCATCAAAAAACCCACAGAACTGTAGCTGCTAGGCATGTGTATCTGAAGATTCACCTAATTCTGTGACCATTCAGTTATAGAGCAGTGAAGCTGATACTTCAGATATTTTATTTGCTAGTCATGACATTGAACCGAAGATGCCAAACAATCGCTGCTGACATCTTGATTTTCTAGTGGTTGTCCTATCTCTTATCTACCAGCTTTTGGCATTGCTTCTTTAGTAGTAACATATGTACCTGGCTATCAGTACAATACTCACTAATTGGCCCTAATGCATCAGGCAAAAGAAACCTTACTTCATTGCAATGATCTGTGGTACAAAGTTGCTGTCTTGCTCTGGGACAGGCTTTGAAGTTGTTTTTCAGAGCAGGACAGTCTTTTTGTTATGTAGCTTCTATTTTTTGGAGCAACTATTGTAACGTAGTTTTGAAGCTGCTGAATACTACAGCACTGTAAATGATGGTGTTCTGATCGTAAGGCAATCATTCTATTCTTCAGACTGCTATCAACCTTTTTTACTTATGTAAATCAAACAAACATCTTTTGCTTGTAAACAGTGGTGGTTAGCAGAAGTCATAGGGCAAAGGATACATGCACATGTAAGGTTTTAGATGCACCAAGAAAACAGAAACAAAGGGTCCAATTAAATTTTTGACCACACAGAGCATAATTTTATGAAGAGAAAATCAGTGGCTACAGACTCAGTGCCATAGGCCAAGAAGAGCCAGCCTTTTGGGGGCAATACTTCAGATTCAGGTTTCTTGCAGTCCTTCAAGCAGTAACATCCTTCACCTCTTCCTTACAGTTTTTCCCTTGTCCTCCACACACGTAGCTCTGCTTAACCGAGAGAAGTACTCTCTTGCAGGACTAGTACGGTGGATTATAGAAGAGCTTCTCTAATTTAAGCATATTTGTAAATTAACTTTCATAGCAGACTCACATTTTCTATCCTTGTAATCATATATAATGAAAGACTCTCTTGCCCTACATAATTGACACTCACGAACTATAAGAGTTAGGAATGCTGATCCACATATTTGAATTTTGAACTGACTCTAAAACATTTTGAACATTTAAAAATTAGCCAACAGTTCACTATTTCATTTTTTCTCCTTGTCCATCCATATACATATGGAATAAATTACTTTTATTCAGTGTGTGTGTGTGTGCGTGTACGTGTGTGTGTATACTTGTGAGGTCAATTTAGTATTTTTAATTCAAAAATGTAACTAGAACATCCAGGAGTTTGGAGAGACTGGTCCAAGACCAGTCCAAACCCTTTGGATTTGAATTCCTATGAATTAAAAGCGGGTCAACCAAAGAAGTGAAAGGGAATTCAGAGTTCTATCTGGGTAGTACTGTCAATTCCAAACATTATTTGACTAATGATCCAGCGGCAAAAGCGTGTGGAAGAAAAAGTGCTTTAATAAGAAAAATAGTTTTTGGACATAATATTTGCATCTCCTACCTTCTCCAGGTTTATCAGTTTTTAATCAATGCCTAGAGCAAAGTTTGCACCTGGTTTTTCAACTGCCCATGGGTGCAATGTGCAAAAGAAAAAAAAGTACTAGTATATGTCCAAAGTAAAGCATTTGTACTAAAGAGCAGTAAGAGTACCTAACTAGATCTTTGGATGTGAGGTTTAGAGCTAGGCAGAAGTTCAAACAACAAGACTGATTAAGCATCTGTAGTTGGAGAATCTTCTGCTAGGAGAGGCCACACTCTAAAAGCAGGTCTTTGGAAGGAAGGTAAGGATCAGGCTGCCAACTCTTCTGCCTTCTTTTCTTTCTCTTGACATAAACATCAAATGGTATTTTAATGTTTGAAGCAATTATGAAAGAAATAGCAAATGCATAAAGAAGTTATGATGTATGATGAATCATTATGCAAGACTTTTTAAAGTCAGTTTTAATGTTCTGTACTGTATTCAGCTTAGGTTGCCACATCCATCTCAAGTCTCCCTTTATGCAAGGTGTAAATAGCACAAGAGCAATTCTGCTAAAAATAGTGAAGTCTTAGTAGTCTTTCAAGACTGGACATGATAGTGTTGGTGATTTGCCATACAGTATTACATTTGATGCTCATTTTGTTGCTTTTAAGATGCTGACCCACCCATCAGTATTAGCTGTGACTGGGGCATTTTATTTGTTAAGACTCATATATGAAAGCAAGCTTAGTGCACAAAAGCTCATTGTAAGATACCATGATAAAAGAAGTAAAATCCCATTAACAATTCAAGTTCCAGACTAAAGCAGTTAAGCTGGATAAGGAAAAAAAGAGACTAGGCCATAATACGTACAACTAACTCCCCAAGGCAATCGCTTTTGACTAGAGTAATATGAAAACAAATGGCAATGTGCTAAGACAACTGAAAAACACTGAGACTCACTGGGGGAAAATACTATGAAATGTTATAGGGGATAATCTGAGACACATTCCAGAATGCATCTACAACACTACAGGTGGTCTCTGACTAGGAATTATAAAGCTATAGAAAAAAACTCGATTGACAGAAATTGGAAGTGAGATCAGGAGAAGACATTTTGATCTAGAAAGGTCTTCAGTGTCAAAGGGTCTACTCTTATTGGAGAAAAGACGACCAGTGAACTAGCAAATAGATCCAAAATACATGTTTTGACTTTCTTTACTACCTTGAGTAGGTAGCTGAAACTTCTTGCACTTTAATTTCTTCATCTATAAAGTGAATTAGAGAGTTTTAGTTCTTTGCTTACGTTTAGAACTTTTCAATATCCCTGACAAAAGTTGCTATAGAACTATATGGTAACCTTTATTGCTAATGCTTTTATAAATGTATTCTTTAAAGTACTGGAAGCATGTGCATGTTTGAGAACCTCTGCTGATGCATCTGGGAAAGTTTGAGGTGAATCAAACTGTGCAGTAGCAACCTCTAAAAATGAATTAAGAGAGTATATAGGATATTTTACAAAAAAATATTTTACAAAAAAAAAAAAAAAAAAAAGATGGATATTCTGCACACAATCTTTTTCCATCTCCAAAAGATACATTATGTCCGGGGATCAAGCAGTAGTGAAGTGTTAGAAAGACTTGGAATCAGTTTCAGCATTTTAGTGCAAAAGGCAAAGGAAACATAAATAGCTGCTCTTAAATGCATTTCCTTAATGATGAAAATGTGTTTTGACTCAGATGGCATACTCGAGTATCCGTTGTAATACCTGACATAGTTTCACTTTTTTGTAAGTTTGTTAACAAAAAACTGGGTTTGCAAAGTTGGATTTTCAGAAGTTAAGAAATGCTATCGTTAAGACTGTCTATACAACATTAATTCATCCTTTCATGTGATGAGTACGCAGTCTCTGAAATATTACGATCACATACTGATTACTCGCTGCAAGATCCTTCCTTATCCAGTACACAGAATGGGTGATGTTCTCTAAATGAAAATGAGTGTCTGTGTAATGAATGAGGCTTCTGTCTTAAGACTCCTGCTTAACCTGTTGCAGAAGTTTGAAGGTATGTGGTGAATGACAGAGGAAGAGAAAGATAGACGCATGGTTAAAGCAGCTGAAACAGAGGAGTGCCACCCTAGAGAATCAGATTCTACACATCTCTGAGCTACTTAGTGATCCTGGGCAACTCACTTTAAACAAAATTTTTACAGTTGGTCACTAGTTTTTCATTTTTTGCCTCCGGCCCTCTTGGTCCCCAGCTAAGTTTGATGAACTCCCTCAAAAATAGTAAAAAGCACATCCTTGACACCCTGGCTACCTCAGGCCAAATTTCAAGCTCCTGCTCTAAAATACTAGGAAATTATAGTTTCCTAGGGCAAGAATTAGACCTTTTTAAAAATAAATGCAAAAGTATTCTCTTCTAATGTAATCCTTAAAAATTGTTGAAGTTCTTCCCAAAATGTCAGAATCTGACAGACCAACTAGCATAAAAAAAATCAAATAAAAACAAAAATTTGGCCAGCCATAGACAGCTGAAAAGAGGAAATTATAATAAATTCTAACAGGTAGTATGGGCCTATCCTTTGTGTAAGCCATGCTATAAGCAAAGCCACCTATTCTGGAGTAATACTCAGCACAGGAATACCGTAAGTGTCCTGAATGTATGCCATAGCCCTATTTCTGAATTAAATAACCAGATTAAGAGTTCATAATGGTATTGGTCTAATTGTTCATGGTTATTGTTGTAAGGAGTTGGATTGTTTTCCCCTTTAACAGTTGCTGATTACAGAAAATAGAAGGTTTCATATATCCAGCACTGAGAATAATTTTTCTGTTGGAGATTTTTTTTAGTGGAAAACTATTTTTTCATATAAATTTAAATTATACCTATCTTTAGACATCTTCCTTTCCATTTCCTGACCAATCAAAATATGGAGGATTTCAATTTTGATATGTTGCTTTAGTTCCTCACAGGGTGTTGGTGACCTGTGACCCACCTCTGTTTCTTTGGTTGAGCACATCGTCTGGACTACATCTCCAGCATTGCCGCTTAGTCAGAAGATTCACATTAACCGTAAACTCCTTCAAAAAGAAGGAAGATCAAGATGGCAGAGAAATACCTGGAGACTTCACAATTTAGATGACTTGTACTTCCATGCCCTCCTCAAGCCGCAGTTCCTACTCAGACTGTATCTCAAAATTACAATATATCAGTGCTCCAGTTTTTAGAATCAAAATTAAAGTGGAGAAAAATATTTTTCCAGCCAACTGTGTTCACGCTAATAAATCTCAGCCTAATGGCTACTTAAAAAAAAAAATCAGTGAGTACTTCAAAAAAGTAAGAGGATAGCTGCTACCTAACTTTTATAAGTAAATGTAAGGGGTTGTGGCCCCATAGATACCTAGAAGACTTTTGATAGGGAACAGCCTCTGAGAAGATACTATTAGCTATTACCTAACAGCATTCATACCCATAAGAATAGCATTAACTGTGGACCTGAAGGAAGTAGCTAGAATGGTATCTTCCCTATCACAAATGTGTAGTTTTAGTCTGAAAACTTCATTCTGGCTTTGACCTACAGACTGGGCCATCTTGGGATGGCCCAACTAAGAAAGATGGGGAAGGGAGATGAATAGCCACAGTCAAGTGAGCAAGTAGTGGATGGGATTTAGCAAGCAAATGGTGCAGGGTGATGTGAAAAAGAGAGACCTTAAAATCAACAAAACAAGGCAAAAGGGAGCCCACTGCAAATGTACACACAAAAATAAGGAAGTGTCAAGAGCACAGCATTACAGAGGAAACTCTCACACTTTTTCTGGGAATTCAGGAGGACTGGGTGCCTCTCTGAAGTGCCTGCATACTAACACATGAAGCATGGGAAACAAACAGGAGAAATTAGAGGTCTGTCTGCAGTTGCAAGGCTATGATCCTTTAAGTGGTTAAAATTGGTTTTGAGGGAAATCTACAGTGAAGAAATAGAGTGTATGGGGTAGGTATTCCTGTCGGTGAGACTGAAATTGTAAGATACTTCTTCCTTCACTAACACGTGTCATTAATCCAAAAAGCAAGGACAAGTTTAGGCTTTGATTCTGCTCTCTGTATACTTACATATGATCTCCAAAATTAGGATAATTACACATACTGAGAAGTCATGAGACAGTCCTGTGACACAGCATGGATCTTTAGTCTCTGTGTTTTGAAATGCTCCCTAATCTACAAGTAAAAATATTTTGTCATTTTCTGCGGTATATATGATGTGTGCCGAACTCACAGAGAGCACCGCAATATAAAAGGAAAAAAAAGAAAACCTCTTTGCAAGTAGATGGTATAGCATTTTAATTAGGGCTCTGTTTTGCTATGAATATGTGACCATACAATGTATCTCAGAATATACCACATGGCAATTTTGAAAGTAAGAACTGAATGTGAATTTAAAACATTGTTGTCTATGTGACTGAAAGTATGATTCTGAAGGATGCAGACTTTCTGAACAGCTTGGTTCTTGTTCAGTCTGAAGTCTAATGATGATGTATATTAAAACGTCACCAGTTAGCTATTTTGCTGCTGATCTTTTAAGCAGAAACGTCTTATTACACAATGTTTATCCTGTAATCCCTTTTCTGCCAACCCAAGTATCAGAACTCCCTACAGCCAACTTGCCTGCAGCTATTTTACCTCCTCAGCAGCTTTCAAGATGCTGTAATATACTGTCGATACAAAAGCCACTGGCTTATTGACAGGTGGAGAAAAAAAAAAGGGAGATTTAAAAAAGCTGCCTTAAATTTCAAGCAAAGTAACAAAGGAATTACTTACTACATGAGGTATTATTAGTTTTCACATACAATGCCTTAAACTCTTTAAAAATAAAATAACTGGAAGCTATTATTTTGTTACTTAAAAGCTGCTTTATCTGAAACGATGGATCAGAGTTTAGATCGAATTTTTTAGTGTGTGATCTAAGTTATTTTTACTGCAATCTACTGGTTTAACGAATATGGGAATATCTCCTACAAATGTCTAGCCCCAGTGAAATGAAACTCACTTTTCCAAAGTGTTAAGGAAAATTGGTTTTAAGGGTACTTGTATGACTGCCTGCCTGCTGTAAGCCTTTGCCTTCACAAGGCTGTAACTCTTCATAGGCTTGATTCATCTCTGTGAGAAAAAGCATAGTAAAAATTAGCCTGGTAATGGATATGGAATATCTGTATTGTAGCAGGTGACCATGGCTCTTGCGAGCTGAAGTTAGTACATTTTATTTGTAATCTGAATCAAGCTATTTTGGAACCTCCTTCATGTGAAGACACACACATGTGAACTTGTCAAGACTTTAGCCACTAGGGGGCTGTGTGAACACAATTTTTTGGCAAGTTCTTGGCCCTTCGTTGGTTCAAAAGGGCAAATGTGTTTTTATGTAAAATAAAATGTGACTCTGAAATAATTAACTAGGTTTTTCTTATCTCTCCCCTCTGATAGAAAACGCATCAGGTCATAGCTTAATTAGTCCTGTGGAATTTTAGAATGACCCTAAATTACTCAAAATCTTATTTGGTCATGGTTCTGTTGTGTAAAAAATCCAAAATCCTTCTGAATCGTTGTCAGAGCCTGAAACATGCTTTCTACAGCTCAAGGATCGAAACTAATCCTGATGAAGTGTGGACTCTGCAAATCCTGTTCATAAGCTGATCTGTGTTATGCCTAATGATGGTATCTGACTAATACCTGGAAAACAAAATGAAATTTCCATAGAAAAGCAGATAACTTTGAGATATAGCTCATATAAATATGTCTTATATTTCACAGTTTCTGTGAAAGCCTGGTTTTGGTTGTAATATAGACCAGTTACCCTTCCTTCTTCTGACAGGCACAGAAGGTGTGTAAATAACAGAGAGAGCAAAATCTGGTAGAAAACCTGGCAACTTGGTAATTCGCAGGGACATGCCATTCATTACGTTATGAGTTTGTTATGATTTTGATCCAGAGCAGATCCAGGTAAAAGCAAAAGCCCCAAATACGTGTCTGTTTCATAAACTTGACCCATCTCCGTCCCCTCTCCGTTTTTATCAAGTGCCTGTTAGGTCACCAGTGTGTCCAGTTACAGCAACAGAAGGCAGGAGGCAAAATGTCTCAGTAGCTAACATTTGTATTTTAAGTCGTTTGAACACACGGCTGCGCTTTCATTTGAAAAAGCCCTCTCACTGCGCGCTTTTTAAAGATCCCGTCCTTATCGCAGGCACCCAAGTAGCTGAAAAAGAGGGGCCAATCTGGACATCTCAACCTCAGTGCCTTCACGGGCGGGACACAAGGGTCCGGGCGACAGACTTTTGACGCACTCGGTATCGGCCGCCCTTGGCAAGCCGTACACGGGGACGGCAGGGGAGAAGGCTTTAAACCAGCTATAAACCGGCCTCCGGCAGCGTTGGGCCGGCGAAGGCCACGGTGTGTGTGTGTGGGGGGGACAGGACACGGGGAGGAGGGGACTGCCGGTGCGCGCCACTTCTCGCCGGCCTGGCAGAAAGTTCGCCGGCGCGAGGCGGCGAATAACGGCGACGCCCGGGCGCCGTGCGCGGCCGTTAGGCAGCGCCCCGAGGCGGGCCGCGCGTGTGGTGCGGAGCGGCGCGGCGCGGCGCGCCCCTCCCCCCCCCCGGGCGCGCGCGCGGCGGCGGCCGTTGTGTGCCTGCGCGCCCAGCGCCGCGGCCCCTGCGCTTCCCCGGCGTCGCCGGGGCAGGGTTTCGCTCGGCTTGGCTCCGTGTCACACACAGATGTGACTCTTGTCTGTTCCCTGCAAACGTACGACCGTGACGGCTCACCTCCTCCCCCCCTCCCCTCCTCCACCCCCCCCGACAAAAAAAACCCACCCTTTTACAAAAATCGCCTCAGATCCCACACCGAGCAGCAGCCGCCGCAGCAGAGCCCCGGCAGCCGATGGAGCAGTTGGGTGGGGAGCGGGGAACCGGCAGCAGGAGCAAAAACTTTGCGGCCGCCTAACTTTTCGCTTCCCTTCTAACGCTTTCTCCTCGGGCTCTCCCCTCGTCCCCTGCCGCTGCCCCCGGCCCGGGCTGCGCTCGGTCTTCCGCGGCGGCTCTCCCCTCTCTGCCCTCCCTCCGCCCCGCTCCTCGCCTCCTTCTCCCTCGCCCGCTCCGCTCCGCTCCGGCGGCGCCGGAGCTGATAAGGAAGAGGCGGCAGGCGCTGCGAGGAGGGAGCGGGCAGCGGAGCGGGCAGGGGCAAGGACGGGGCGAGGGGGCGGCGGGAGGCGGCCGGCCCCGCGCGGCGCCCGCGCTCGCCGTTTTTGACAGCTGGGCGCAGCGGCCTCTGCCGGGTCCCCCCGTGCGGCACCAGGGGGTTTGCGGGGTGGGGGGCACGGAGCGGCGGGGGGCTGCTTTTTCTCCCCCCGCCACCCTCTCCCTTTGCTTCTCCCCCTGCCCTCGCTCGCCCCGGAGCAATAAACAGCGGCGCGGGTTACGGGGAGGCAGCGCTGCCCCTGCTCGCAGCCTCCCCCCGCCGGCTGCCCTTCCCCTTCCCCAACCAAACAGCCCAACAACAACAAACCAACCTGTGGAGGCTCTGACCCGAACCTGGGTCCCTCCTCCCATCACTTCCAGCTCTCCGCTGAAAGCTCTTTCTCTTTCTGTCTCTCTGCTGCCCGGGCTGAACTTTGGGGGCTGAAGTTTTGGAAGAGCCTGAGAGGAGGGCGAGGGAGAGAGACGGCGGGGCTCGGGCTGCTGCTGCGGTCCTGTTTTTGAAGTCTCTCTTAGTGTTTTTTAGTTCAAATCACCCGAAGGTGCGAGGGCGAGGGAAAGAGAGAGGAAAGTGGGGAGGAAGAAGGGGGGGAAGAGCGAGAGAGCGAGAGAGAGCCGGAGAGACAGGAGGAAGGAGAGGCGCTGGGAGCCCAGAGGCAGAAGGAAGGGTGCAGGCACGGCCGCTGAGAGGAGATCGAGAGACAGGGGGTGCACTTGACAACCAGCATGCAGAGATGGTAAGAAGTTTCCAGCAGCCTTTCGTGTTTTCATTCTAGCCTTTACTTCGGTTTGATTTGATTAATAAATTGTGCAGTAACACAAGCAGCCCTGCTCGCTTATCCGGTGTGTTTCAGCCTTCAAATAAACAAGCAGCCGGGCAAGGAGAAGGAGGAGGGTAATAAATAAATAAATCAGTCCTGTGCTGTTTGGATTGGGGGAAAAAGAAAATGACGGAGAGGCTGTGCTAAACTTTCAGCGAGTTTGGGGGGTTGAAATGGGATGGCCACATGCGTTTTACCGCCTCCTTCCCTCCGCTGAAGATGAGGGGCTAGTTTTAAAAAGTGTGTGTATGGAGGGAGGGCGAGAGGAGGTGGAGTGGGGTTGAGTTGGACATACGGTGGTCTGATCTGTTTTTGGACACCACCTTCTGCTGGGAAATGAGTAAGGTTTGCACACAATGTGAAGGTAACCTTTGAGAGTGGGGGAAGGAGCCGTGTGTTTGCGTGTGAAACAGCGCCTGAGGCAGAGAGACCGACGTGTAAATCCACCTTCCCTCAGTTACTCTTCTCTTTTTCTCGTGCATGTGCTTGCAGTTTGCACCTCTCCCATCAGCGGTTGTTAGCAGGGCTTGTAGGGCTGTGTCGATGCGCTGACTGTAAAAGGGAGGGGGGCAGCCCCCCCAAAAGCAACTTTAAGCAAGTTTTTGCTGTTTTTTTTCGTGTGCTGTGCAAACGTACGTCTCCTTTACAGGCGGGTTTTTGCGAAGCAAGCTTTGGGCTTGCACGACCTCTTAATTTAAAAATTTAAAAATCGAAGTGACCGAGGACCTCATTTGGCTGAAGTCCTCTTGTGTGGGCTTTGATGTGAAGATAGATTAAACAGCTGCAATGAGCAAGCACGTTTGTAGAGCCATGACTACACTTACATGCATAACGATAGCAGCTCCTATTAACAAGTAGACTGAGCTCAGTTGGTGATGAACAGTAATCAGCCCATATTCAATGAAGTAGTATATTTTGAATTGCTGTTTGACCACTGCCTTGCTTTCGGTCCGCTTTTGTCACCTCATTTCAGGGTTGTGATACATTTGTCTTGTGTGCCATGCATATCCATGTGCACATGCACACACACATATATATATACATACACATATATATGCGTGTGTGTGTGTGTGTGTGTGTGTGTATTGCACTCAAACCATAGATAGAGTGTTTGTCTGTGTGTGAATGAAGGGAGAGCTTGAGATGGAGGGCTGGTATTTTTCCCTCCTTACCCTAACATGACATGTCTTGTTTCAGTGATCAAAGCCACAATTGGAGTGTAGGAGATGCAACTGTCAAATGTAGGCAACAATAAAAAAAAAAAAGGAGGGTTGGGAGGGGGAAAAAGCAGCATGTGCCCAGGACTGTGGTTACAGTAACGCTGACAGAAATTAAAGTGGTTTTGAAAGCAGCATGCGATTTATGATGGTTCCCATTTACCCTAGAGTCAAGCTGTTGTAAAATTGATGCACAAAAGACATCATGCAATAATCCAGTGTGCCCAGGATTAAAGTGGCAATGAGTGTCTTTTGTGTGTGTGTGTCTGGCCGACAGTTAAAATGGTTTGAAGCTATTTTTAAGTAAGAAGTCAAAGCAGGATATTACATATTTCTTTTATAACCTGTATGTATAACTCTTCTAACCTGTATGACAGCTGTGCATAGCAGTTGTTGAAATGTTTTTAGATAGGCGTGGGCTTTTATTTCTTATTACATTATCTTCCATCTCCCCTCTGTGTTATCACCCATCTCCATAGACAGGAATTACTTTTAAAACCAGGTAGCGTTTTTGTCACAGTTTCGAAGTGCAAATGCTCACACAGTTTAATTATTGAGTTCATTTCAGACAGTAATATTAAATAAGCCTGATCAGCAGATCTGCACAAGAATACCAAGTTCCTGTAAAAGTATGTGGAACTTCCCTTGCCCTTAAAAATTGCAGGAATTTTTAATCTGAAATTTAATGGAGCATATGAGCTCTCTGATACACTGTAGTTTCATTTTAAGCTGTCCAGTATTAATGAACCATCTAGCTGTATGTATGTTCTGCTTTAAATTCCTAAAGCACATGAAATTTAAAATTCACTTACTGAATATTTCAAAAGATCCATCTTCACCTGATCCAGATGAAGAAAAATATAAATGTAAACTGTACGCTAATTTGTTATGAGCAAAGTTGGAAACTCCTTTGAAGACTTGAGAATATGAAAGCATTCCATAAGCACACTTCTTGCACACACAATATTACTTTGTAAAAATGTAACACTGTAACATTGTAGGGGAACAAATGTAGCAGATACATATTTTTATTCCCATTGAATTTTTATTCTTGAGGTATATGTGAAAGACAGATATGTGATTACATTAAACAAAGTAAAGGAACAGACAAAAGCAGAGATGACTATTGCTTTATTAAAATGTAAGTGTTACAGTTTGAATTTTCTAGTGAGTTTTTGAGTTCAGTGCTTTACATAACATTTTGTCCTAATCTTGCTTGCTGTCAGAGATGTTTCATGGTTGTGCAATTGCTGCAGTCAAGAATGCCAATTTGCATTCCAGGAGTGTCATTTGATTACTTTTATCTGCACAGCTCCAAGACCAGCCCAGACCTCTCATTTCATCTTGCCATGTCACGAGTCAGTGCTGTGTCGTCTTTTCAAAAATCTGCCTGATTTAGACAAGAAAGAAAAGTACTTTCATGTTGCAGCCTCAGTCCCCTGCTAACTTGTCAGCAGCAGGATATGATTCACTTGGGCCCAGAAGAATGGTACGGAGACGAGGGTTAGGCAGTTCAATAAGCCCATGGACAGGTAGTGTGTGACGTCCCAAGAGAGCTTAAGTTAATGAAGAACAGGTCTGCTTAGTTCTTCACACTCTGACCTGGTGTTGTCCCCACAGTTTTCTCATTTGATCTTTCCCAGCAAATTGATCTTTTCTAGTATTTTTTTGCCTTCCAAGTTAGTCCTTGTGGGACTGAAATTAGCAGAGCAACTTAAGTTGGATAATACAGCTGTTCAGAAAAGAAGAAATTGGACACTAGCTCATAAAGGGAGGGGGGAGGGGAAAGCAAGCTATTCTTACTGTTGTTGTTACTGAGTTGGGGTTTTTTTAGTTTTATTTTAGAAGACTTCAAAATAGCCGTATTACTTTGGAGGTTCACTTACTCTCTTTATAATTTGTCTGGATGGTCCATTGCACACTGTATTAAACATGTATCCTTTAAATAAAACAAACACGCTTGCAGCATAGACTGCAGGTTTGCTTTGGTATTTGTCAGTTGAACTTGCTTGTTAGAAATGATTTGCTAGTCTGTAATGAGGCTTTTACAGTTGTCGTAAGACATTTTAAATATCAATTGCACATGCCAACTACATTATTTATAGCCTGCTAAATAACTGTAATTCCATAGTATCCAATACTGAAATGCAGAGGAGATTAAACAATAAAAGCCATTACAAATGGTATGTGTAAATATTATGGTAGGTGAAAATACAGTCAGCAAATTACCACTGGCATTACTAGTTTTCTGGAATACTGGTGTACACAAACAAATTGTTTCTGAATGAAGATGCGCTATATTTGAAATCTGAAGTCTAAATAGGGTTATGGTATTACCTGTCATTCTTTTATTTTGCACTTTGTAATTGAAAAGTAGAATGTGTATGTGTGTGTGTGTGTCTGTGTGTGCGCGCGCGTGTGTGTGTTTAAATACAGAGATGGCTAGCTTGTCAAACAATGTAAGATTTCAAGCTAGATTTTTATAAATAAGGTGTAAGTTGGAAATGATTAAGAGGGTCTTTAGTTTGCTGCACAATAATAAGCAATATTTAACTTTCTGTGTTTCATAGCAGATGTTTTCACATATTATCCATGTCCTTGCAAGTTGTAGAATTGAAAACACTCTTGAATGAAAACAAGAACACTTATTATGTAAGAAAAATACTGCTCTCAGTCTCAGTATTGCTTTTGAAAATGGGAAGGAGCTGTAAAGAATCATTGGTCATCTAGCTCTGCAGAGCTAGAGGGAGCTTCACGATTTTATTAGATATGCCTAAGGTAAAAAGGGGGGAAAATATTTTGAATAAGGGAATGGTGATTACTAACTTCTTTTCAGAGCCAAAGATCTAGCATTTAGGCTTTGAGACGGTTTATTTTATGTTAGATGTTCATATATGTAAGTGGCATTTGCAGTTGACTACAGCTCTCAGCAATTTCAAACAAAACAAAAATGCCCAACAACAAAATAATTACATTAAAACAACACCACCTAAAATGTTTTAAAACTAATCAGGTTTTATATAAAAACAAAATTTGTATTTTTTTCCTAAAGATGGGAGTTTCTGGCAAAGTCCTTTCTCCTTTTGCACATTGGAGACTGTCACCAGAAGTTGAAGCCTTTTTTTCACTGAATATTTTTTAGTGAAAGACTTCTGATTTTTAGTCTGTGTGTTGTCATGGTTCTTTTGATTTAATGAACACTATTAATATGTGCTGGGAAGAAATTGTGCATGCCTGGAAATACAAAAAGCTCCCTGTAAAATATAAATCACAAATAAAATATATCTGTCATTTTGGAAATACAGATTACTTCCTAATCTGTTCAGGAATTCTTGCTTCATTTAGAGAAATAGCGTTTAACATGGCTTAATAAAAAGCTTTTTGTTTAAACCTTATATTCTGTGTCAGTTTCATCCCACCTAAATTCTGACATATTTGTTCTAAAAATGCATTGATCATAATTGCTGCTTAACAGTTATATGGTAGCTTTTACAAGCATTACTTTGGACAAACTTATTTACCATTTAAGTAAATGATATAATCCAGCAAGATAAACTGCCAGATTTGTCTCCTTTATCTCTTGCATAGTAGCTCTCATTATATTCCTTGCTAGTAAAAGCATTTATTTGTTGATTATTAGAATCTTAGTATACTCAGGAGTTCTGCTGTAATTTAATGTGGTTGTTCAAAGAGGTTCTCTCATTTTAGAATTTTTTCATAGTATTCTCACCACATGTTATAAATATGTATATTTTATACTCTAGATACATAGGCAGACAAATACTTTTTTCTTATTCCAGGTAAATCAAGGTTATTGAGGGAGGATTCTTTTCATCTGTCAAATCTATTTCAGTACTTCTCTGCTGGAATACTTTAAGTAACAAAACACAAATTCAGATAACTTAATCAGATTTGTTTCTGATTTGTAACTTTAGAGAGGTCTTTTTGTTTCTTTTTTTTGTTGCTGTGTTCAAAATTTTTTCATGGAGTTAGAATGTTCTACTGTATACTTAAATTAGTTTCATTAGAAAATAATAAAAAGCTAGAGGTGTTCTAAAACATATAAGTCATTGCAGTTATTTTTTAATTATTCATAAATCACGAGAAAAAAGAAGTCAAAATGCTGTAACTAACCATTAAAAAGTTTTAAGTCACCATGATCTGATGCACCGTCTGGAAGTTTAGCTATGTTTTTGCAAAGTATTACAATTGCTTAGGTCTACAGTTATGCTGCATATAAAATGTAAGAAACTAGGCCTGTTAGAATTCTTTGGCTATGGGGAAAGTTTCAGATAGTATACAATGCATATTATGAACAGTTATCAACTGTAAATGAAACTGTATGTACAACACCCGTCATACTGTCAGTTGGAATCATACTGAATTAGTGTTGCAGCTTTATCATATTTGTCAAATATGTATTAGTTTGAAACTTGTGATTTGTATTTTTAGTCAATGCTTTTTAATGTTCAGTACAAAGATGTAACAGCAAACAAAAAACATTTTTCCCTTATTGTGACCTGACATTTGCCAAAGTGCCCCATGCTGAAATTTCTTTTCAGTATCTTTTTTTCTTCCAAAGCCAGACATGTACCCAGACACAAAAGCCTCTGTGTATAGCAAGCTGTTTTAAATATTGTGACTCGACGATGTGCTGTCCTTTCTCTGCTTGAGCCGAGGATCTCTGCTCAGTGTCTGTGGATTACCAAGCCCCTTCTTTATTGTACCTCTTGTCAGCTATTCCTATTCATTTAACCTTTCATTAGTGTCTGTGCAACTTCACTGTCTGGAAAGGCAAGGAAAAACCTAAAGGCCTACTGTCACAGTTATTAGATTTCTCGGTTACATCCCGGCAACCGTAAAGGAGTAAGAGTCAACACTATTGTCATGCATGCTGCTATCCTGGGGTGCAACTCTTCTGTGCATGTCAAGGACATGTGCCACATGTTGATAATGCATCCCAGGGATAAATGCACAACATGGGGGATAGACCAAGGCTGGCACTAATGAGCTTTGTAGGAGTTATTGCAAAGACAAACAGTTGTGAAGGAATTTTTCTTAAAAGGCCAAAGAGATGGACTTACATTAAGTGTTGCCAAGGCTTGCTTGTGAGGTACTTGTCAATCACATTAGTTTCGTTTAAGTTCCATTTACCAGGAAAAAAAAAAAAATGTTTTCTATGACTGAGAAATGTATCGACTTTCTTTTTTAAGCTGTCAGTGATAAGGTGTATTTGAAGTAGCTCTCCAAAGTATACTGTATGACTATTTTTTCTGTTTTCTCATTTTTTGACTGAGATCGAAAACCGTAACCCATACGAATTACAAATATGCTTTACAATGTCTTTAAAAATATTCCTATTAGGAAAGCTCTAAATTCAGTCTAGGTGTTGTAAAAGCATTGACATTATTGGTCTTGTCTGAGCAATAAATTTGGCTGAGAACATTTAGGTGCATCTAAGTAGTCTCACCTATCTTTGGCATCCTAAACAGTATGAAAAGGCATGATTATTAATTATGGGACTGATTCGTCATTCTTCTGAGGCACATCTCCCATTTAGTCCAGTGGAATAGAGATTCACATATGTTTTGCTTTCGAAGTTCCTGTGAGGCTCATCTTACATACCCTATTTACCAAATCAGATTGAACCCTGAGCTTTGAGATCTTCCTATAGAAAAAATAGATGCTTATTCCTGACCTCTCTGTAGTTAACCTCTAGGAATATATCTAAATCTCATTTTTATCAGTAGTATTACAACAATGTGATACATAACTTCATATAACATCTATAAGCACATTTAAGTTAAAACAAAAATAGCCTTATTTTTGCCTTAGGCTTAAGGTTAAATTATGATTGAACAGATTCCATTAGCCTGATATTGGTCCTATCCATACCTCAGTTGAAACTGGGAATAAAGCCACTGAAATCAGTGGAGTTACAGATGTGTGAAGCTCCTGAATAAAACCTAGTCACCTCTTCAGCACTGTGTGTCTGACATGCTGTGAAGATTTTTAAGATGACAAATCTTAATTCTTACAATTTCCTCTTTTCAGGTGCATTGTTTAGACTTTCTTCAAAAAGTGTGGGTGGTCATCATTTACTAGCAGGGATTCTGGGCTTTCTGTTTTTTCTTCACAGTTTTGATAGGAGAGAAGTGAAGCATGGCTGCATGATTTTGCTGTAGTTTAGAACACGGAAGGCAAAGTGACCAGCCATATAATAGTCGACTGAAGAAATAAGTGTTTGAGAGAAAATTCAACAAAAATAATCTTTTTATTCTTCTTGTGCAAACATTCGAAACGTTTGTACCTCTGATAGTGAATTCCATCTTTCTTCAAATTAAAAAAAAAGCGGTTATATTTTGGGAGTTGAATTAGACAAATATTTAAATGGAACAAAAATCTTCAGACATGAGCTGGAACAAATGTAGTATTGCCTACTTAGTTTTAAACATCCTTTCATTACTAGACTGATATTAGCTTTGATGAATCTAAAACTTACTACATGGTTTCCAAATCAAAGATGAAAGGACCAGTTAGGAATCAAATAAATTTTCATGTTGAAATGTAGCATTTGACATTTAGAAGGATGTGCTCAGCATGATGAACCGCTTCTCTTTACTGCAACTTGCCTGGTGATTTTTGCAATAAAGCTACTTTGAAATTGAATTGAAATATAATAAAGGTAAGATAAACTAATTTGAAAGCCCTTATTAGTGTCATTTTTGAACTAAAAAGCTCTCTCTTTTTTTGCTTTTATTGTTAATACATGCCAGTTCTTATTGCTGTCTAATTACTTTTGCAGTTCTTTCGATAAGACTGTTACTGTCCTAACTCTCTTGGCTTTGTGCAGCACTGTGCATTTTATTCACCTCACTGTGAAAAAGTAAGTTATTCACCTTACTGTGAAATCAACCAGTATGTTCCTAATACTAATCAAATAAGCTTATGTCCCATTTGTATGTTTTAAACCATTATCATTATTCTGTTCGGTAATACACAGTCTACAGTACAATTAGGCAGTGTTTTTTATACTGATCTGATGCCAATTATATGTTTCTAAAAGCCTCCTGATGTTACCTAACTTTCCAGAATGAGATTCTGAGCAGAATTCTAGACAACAGCACTGGAAAATTTTGCAGTTTTACTGAAAATGCTAAGAATTAGTAAAAATTACATTAGTAAAAACTTAGAGGTTTCTGCTAGTACTGTGGCAGGTCATGACCATATTTTGGTTACCAGTTTAACTTTAAGTTGGTTTTTTTTTGAGGACATCCTGTTTCTGATTGTACCATACGACATGTCTGATCAAAATAAATGACACCACAAGACAGTTGGGTAAGTGATTATATAAGCAATTTAAAGAGGCTAAGGAATTTTATTCTTAAGTACACAAACTGACATTCAAATTTTCTCCACACTTTGGTACAAATACTAAAAAGCAATATGTGAAATTACATAAGTTATGTTACTAAAGGCTTCTAAGGGAATTTAAGTCTAAGCTGATATAATTCATTTGGTAAGACAATCAGCAAGAAAGTTAAGTAGGAACAGAAAGCAATAGCCCATAAGTGATGTGTGATTTAAAAGTATCTAGTTAAACTGCATTTTTTTTAACTTTTGCCTTCAGAGTGTAAGTTACATTCCTACTCCTCTTATCTGCATGTAACTTGCACTACTTTGTGTATCATCAGCTGCGAATCTTGCTTATCAGCTAATATTCAAATGATTTATAATATCAAATGATTATGCCATAAGCAAAAAGTTCTTCCAGTGCTGAGTAGACTTCCAGAGTGGATGCAGGAATTCATCCTTTTTTGTTGCTGGCTGGAATGCTGTTGGCAGTGAGGGCAGCAGTGATGGGAGTGAGCTGCTTTGTTCATTGTGGTCCATTTGATTGGGCTTGGGGGTCAGAAAATGGCAAGGAGCTCATTGTACCTCCTCATCAGGAGCTCATCATCATCTACTGTTAACTGACAGCTTTTGTGAATACTCTTGTAGTAGCCTTTTGATTAAAAGAAAAAAATCTCTGTGATGCTGTTGGTGGCAGAGAAGGAGGTGGGTAATTCTGAGTGTGACACTGAAATAGGATAAGGTCTCTCTAGGCACCACAGCAGCAGGGCAAGAGGGCCTCTCCTACTCTGCACGTTTCCTGTCTCTCTTGATGCCTGTATGAGGGGTTTCATAGCACTCTTGCTGTTAAATGGTTCACAAGTTGTAGGTAGTAGGATGGGATGAGTGTTGGGTAATGTGTGAGTTTTATGCAGCCCTTAGAAGTCACTGGGCCACCCAGAGGGTTTGTGAGCATGTTAGATCAACCTGTGGAACATATGGGCAGTTACAACCTCCACGTTGTCAAGCACTGAGGGTCCGAAACCACTCTTCTCATGGAGCTGTTGCCAGAACCCAGAAGGGTCTAGTCATGGGTGGGGAAAGTGTTGTAACACAAAAACTGGGCTGAAGTGATGAAGTCAAGAAACCTACTCTTGTCCTCACTGTCAGGTTCTTAAGCCTAGTGGATATGGTATGATACAACTATTCACCTTCAGACTTCAACTTTAAAAGTAATGTATTTTAAGGATTGTTTACTGCTCTTGTGGAAATAAATTTACAACAAAGTAACACAAGTTTAATTCTGTAATAAACACAAAGTATGTATGTTCCTTTTGTTTTGGACATTAGAAGAATGATTTTAATTTAACGTGTTTTTTTTTTAGTGTATCAGTGGCATATACGGCAAAGTGAACTACAGATATACTGGAAGAAAAAAACTTTTCTAGAAATTCTATTGCAGCTTTCCTGTGGTCTGTGTGTATGTGTATATATACATATAAACATACACACACAAAATATGTTATACTATAGACATACACACTATGTTATTATATACATATATATGCATATAACATCATATATTTGCATTTTTATGTGTATGTATGTATATAATTTTTTTTCCAGACAGGTATTTATATTACCTGGAAGACTTTTGGGGCAATTCTGGTTCTTGACTAAAAGCAAGACATAAATCAATCCTAAAATGTGAAAATAAGTGAACCACTAGAAGGGAAGCCAAATATTGCATCTCCTGTTTAATCTTAGGAGAGCATTTTAGGAAATATTTGATTTCTGTTTTTTGTATTTTTTATTTTATCTTCCATGTTCTTCTGCCTTCTTACCTGCTCTGTATATTGTAAAGCCTCTTTCTCAACATTCTCATATGGTCTACTGTTTCCACTGAGAAGTATATTAAGTTATCTTGTTCTGTGATTTGAATAAGGTCCTATAAACATTATTGAAATCAAAGCTATTATTGGAACCTGTGTCTTGGAAATATATTACAGTAATGATAATGAGAGCTGCTAACAACCAAGCCTCTGATATTTCTCTAATTCTGGGAACTAAAGATAAGTATGCCAGCTCTTGCAGGTATATTGCCTGGAAAAGGTCGGTAGGATTGGATTTATAGAAGAATCACTATGATTTAAAAACTTACTTTTCCTCCTAAATAAGGAATCTCCTCTCCTTTTAGAAGACAGGGTGACTTCCCTTGATGATGACAATATTGTATGAAAGGTGTAGCTAACACTATGCCTTTTGTCATACATATAAAAGAAGATTGACCAAAAATGGGCTGGCCTTTTCCTGCCTCGCATGACAGGATATTCAATCCATTTATCTTTCATTCTATTGCTTTTTTAATGTACATTGAAATGTGTTGTGATTGTATTATCATGGGAATGTTTGCACAATATAGAGGCTCAATTAATTATTTTTATGTTAGAGAAAGTATCTCTATACTTGCTGTAAAAAAACCTTCAGGACTGCGTGGATTTGAGCAACCTGTTGTTCCCAGTAAGATAGTCATGGAAAATATTGATTTATAACTGAGGCTACCGATAAAATAATAGGAAGTATTAGTGTTTGCAAATGCAGTGCTGGGGTAGGAAAAAGTATAGAAAATTTCAGAAGTTTTGTGAGGGTTGATGGAAGCTCAGTAGAAGTTAAATTATGTTTAGTAAGTAAGTTCATTTACTGCCATTCATGTGATTACAGTGTTGCCAGTCGTGGAATGAGGTGTGCAGAATGGCGGAACCCCATGAACAGGCAGTTTCGGGCAAGGTGGAAGTTTGTGGATTTGAGCCATTAAATAGTTTTATATGGAAGTCCTGGAGGTTTTTTTGTTTGTTTGTTAGAGGGTTTGCACTATACTTGCTGCTGACCATTGATAGTTAAAAACTCTTAGTAAACCAGTGTATTGAAATTTCATTCCAGGATGTCAAGAAAATGTTTTACAAACCTGAATCATAGGCCAAAGTCAGATTGCATTCTAGGAGCTTTCTTAACTAGAAAAAAGGGACAGTGTGTGGCAGTTTGGGATGCGGAGTGAACTGACTTAATTTGCAGTTTATTTGAAATTAGCTGATGGAATGGATCTTCTCTCATCAAAGCAGTTAATGGCAAATCTCACACTGACTTCAAAAAAAGTAGGGTTGTACTTTATAAGTTCCTAATTCTTATGAGTATAGCTACCCAAGGGTGTTACTGCAAAGTAACCTATAGTGAGGATTTACAGCTTGTCAGATAATTTGCAATGTCGTGTTTGCGGATGGTTTACTTCACATTCAGTCTGGGGAAAGCTACATCATATGCTGCAAGCTAGCTGATATGTTGTACATCTGCCTCCTGATCAACTTATGGTGTCCTGTTTATGTAGTTGTCTTCTAATAGTACATGGGCATTTTGCCATTGGCTTTCATGAGTCCAGCCTTAGTTACCAGAGGTGGAAAATGGCTGGGCAGTGGTATTAACACTTTGCTCTGATGGGATCATGGGAACTTGAATCATGACAAATATTCAAGACCTGTTTTATAATGTCTCATGCTACAGACAGCCACTGCATGAATAGTGGCTGAGTCACTATGCTAGTTATCCAAAACCTCATAAAACTGAAAAAAAGCATTGTCTGGAAAAGAAGTCCAAACATCCTTTTAGAATACTGACTGGTAAGACCTGAAAGGAGGGAGAAATTTTATTTGCAAGTGATAGTGCAGAACAAAAAAACCTGAATACATATCTGTAAATATGTTGTCTGCTTAATATTCTTATCTGTTGCATGTAGTCATATGTATGTTCACTGTAAAGGGTGGGAATGTGGGTAGTAATGTAATACTAGGGTATATTGTAATGTTCTCAAAATACAAGTCTGTCTTAAATAGGACGAAATCTATGGTTAACCTTCATCTGGACGATCAATTCCGCGCTCACAAAGAGCTCTATATGACTATTTGTTGTTCTGAGGTGGATTGTTAGTCCTGAGTGCACTGAATTATAATATCTCTGTATTTATTCGTACTACTGTTACACTATTACTTATTTACAGCCCTTGAAACTGTGCTTTTTGCATGCAGGATCAATGCCCACAAAGAATGCAAGATGCTGCCTTGCCTTCTCTTCTATTTGAAGCTAATTTTCTGTATGTTGTATTTTTGTATATTTGCAAGACTGAGGTAAGTAGGGGTTTAGTTTTTGAAGAAGGTCTGGTTTAGACAAGACTAACACAGGTTGATATTTTTGGAGGTGTACTCAGATGCTGTCAACTTTGTTTCTTCCTTACCCAAGATTAGGTTATTTCAATTCCTGCTATGTTTGTAAACTGAACTAACACTGAATGTGGCCCACCCAGCTACTATTTAGGGATTTAGACATGCTGCTTTTTAATCTGTAGTCTGTTTAAGCTTCTGGGGTGGTGTTAAAAGTACTGGTTTTAATTGAGGAAGCCTTAAATGGTTTAGATCATAACTACCATGTAGGCTTTATTGCCACAGTTGTAAAAAAAAGAAGAAAATCTAACTCTTTCAGCTTAAAAAGGAAGAGGCATCTGGTGCTATGTGTTCTTCATGGGAAGCTCTGTCTCTGGAAATTTTATTTCTTCTCTCCTACAAGCATGGTGTATGACATCACAGGCACACTATCTTTCAGGCAGCAAAGGCTGCGTTTTTTGTTACATGTCTGAAGGGGGGAAAAAAGGTTATTGTCAGGCTTTGTCTAGATGGGACATGGTATGTGTTGACAGAAGAAATATTTCTGCCAACAGTGCTACATTATCTCTCTAAATAACATCAGCTAAGTTGATGGAGGTAGCCCTCTACATGGGGAGGTTCATTGCCATACCCATTTTGGGAAGGCAATGTAGGCTTTTTTTTAAATTTGATCTGAGAGTGTGAAATTAAAAAGTTATGCCATAACTTTTACAAGGTAGATACCAAAACTGAAGTATCTGATTTGATTGTGTATCAGAAACATGTAAACTGTTTTCTAAACACTTGAAAAACATTAAAAATACTACCATGTCTCATGGAAATATCAGCTTCATGAATCTCAGACTGGAAAAGCCCATTGATTATCATTATTTTAACTTAAGACATGCTTTTCAAGATAGCTGCCCAAAAATTTATGTGCTCAGATTTTTTTTTACAGAGGCAGGTTCTGTCTTTCCTATTATGGAGAACAGAGACCTTGGGATTTCTGTTGTAAAAATGATATTAAAAGTACTTCTTTATACGGAGAACTGCAGAACAAGAAGACCCTTTCAGACATCTGAGCAAGCTTATTTAAGCTAGTTGGAGTATACTTCTCTCTGTAGCACGAAACAGGACATCCATAAGGTTAATTCCTATGGACATTTCCATTATATCTCATTTGGTGTCTGGTTGGTTTCTTAAATGAAAACGTTTGGAAACTAGATAACTAATGGAGCTGCTCAGAGTTGACTTATTCTGAATTTAGTCCTAAAGGGGCTTTCAAGGGTTTCAATAGGTTTAAGGGATGTTGATGATATGTCTTTGACACTAAACATTCTTTTTTTTCTAACGCCAAGTTAAGTACTACTTGTATAATCCTTGCCTAATTTATTTTAGAATTGATAGAATTTGGTGTTTCATCCCAGATTTAAGATCCCATGCCCAGAGTCATTAAAGAAGTCTCCTTTGATTTATGTAAATGTTTTGTCGTAATGTAGTCTTTAGGGAAGAATGACACCCTTTCACTGAAAGAAAAGAAACCATTCAAAGGATTGAGTTTCTTTTTCTTAATTTGTAATATAGCCCATTTTAATGCTTCAGGGCAATATTTTCTCTCTCCAACTTATGAAGGGTGTTTAAGTAGTATATGCTCATACATTTAAAAATCATTTGGTGTGAGAACTTTTCAAGTTAGAGGTGTTTTTTTTTTATAATACAGTATACCCTGCCTTTGAGCTTTCAATTTAAGTCTTCTATCATATACTGCCAAAAAGTTTGTTCAGAGCTCTGTGTGTGTTGAAACATGTATGCCTGTCCCAGTGTCATAACTAATTATATACCTTGTATGCTTACTTCTAGTAATTGGAAAGTAGACCTACCGCAGGATACGTTTTAGTATTAGATTGTATCTTGGGGACATGTTACAGAAATCAAGTTTCCACCAAGCAGCAACTTGAATTTGTAAACAGATATTACTATTTTAAGTGCATCATCTCAAGATTGTTTCTTGACATCTGCGTGTATGTGTTTGTTTTAAACTTTGGGAGAGGGTATTTCGGAACTGTACCTCTGTATGGCTAGTAATTATATACTTAACCTGCTTCTCTTCAACGATAGTATTCTGAAGTATCTGTTGTCTCTAGTTGTAAAGGAGGCTTCTTGTTGTCACACTGTCTTTTTGCAAATTTTGTTTGGTGGTTCAAAATTTCCCAAATATGAGTGTCTGCACTGTGCCTGGCTAAGTTCTACTTGGCTGCAGTGCTGTTTTCAGTTACTTACTTTCAAAAGGAAAGAAAAAAGACCACTGGCATTTTGGTCAGGAAAAAGCATAAAGGAAAAAACAGCACTCTTCTCTTTTCTTTGCAGCATCCTTTGTGTTTGTGTGTGTGTGCGTGTGTGTGTGTGTATATTCTCATATATATGTATGTATATCTATAAATTTTCCTAGGTAAATGCAGAAAGAGAGAAGGAGCCTTGTGCTTATGTGTAAAGTTTTACTTTGCGTGATCACAGCTAGGCTAGCAAATAATGACTTATATGCACCAGCATGTATAAAATATGTGCTCCTTGTCCATGCCTGCTGAGCTAAGACTTTGCCAGTCTTTAGTCTCAGAACTTCAAATCTTGTCGCAATTAAAGTCTTATGACTGAGCATTTAATGCTAACGATAGATTACAGTATTGTCAAAATGCATTCTTATTTTGGTCTTTGTTGAATTATGAGACCACATTTTTATAAGAGCTGCATGAATAGCTGCTGTTGTACATTAAAACTCTTACTTTCATCGAATATGTATCAGTGTTTTACTAAAGCTGCAACAGTGGTAAATGGATCTTTTCTAAAGACATGTTTAACTTTGCTGGATAAAATGGGAAAAAATGGATATGTCTATGATAATGCTGATAGTTCTACAGAGAAACCTAATTTTTAATTTGTCTGGTAAGGAAATAAATGCTTTTCTCTCATTATGTGAAACTTCAGGTATTTTTTCTTCTCCAAATAAAGGAGACTTCTTAAATAACTTATTAGTACTGTGTTCAGAAAACAGCATGATTTTGTCAAACTAGTTTGTTGCTGTGTATGCATCTTCAAAAATAATGTGGATTAAATCACTTACTCTGAAACTTTTTGACAACAAAGTGCATTTTCTAAGCAGTTCCAGTGTCTTGTCAGGCAATTTTATCTTCAACTTTCTTCTCCACAATAGGTGTTTTTTTAGAAGGTTCAGTGGAGGAGAAGACTGGGTCAGTCTGACCAGGCCAAGTATAATGCTCTCCCACATTCCAGTTTTGTACAGTTTCAGAACTGTTCAGTTAATATTGCTTGCAAAGAAACATATGACTATATTGCATGCAAGATATTTAAGTGATTTTTAATCTTCAATTTTCTTTTTTAAAGATTTGCAAAAGTTTAGTATCCTCATTTCTTAAAAAGAATAAAGGATTATATATCAGTATGAAGGAACACTTCCCATATACATGTTTTTTTTTAGTATTATCTTGTTTGAACCTAAGCCATTTTTTCTTTTTCTTTCTGTTCTGTTTCCACAACTCTCCGCTCACCCATGGATTTGAAACACTTAACAGGAAACTAAGCCAATTATTGCAGTGAAGTGAAAATTGGAGGCAGTTGTTACCTGAGAAACAAGCACATCTTACTCCGCTGCTGAGAAAGAAAAGAGGCTGAGTATTTTCCTAGACCACAGTATAGGGAATTCATGTGCTGTTCACTCTTTCTTCTTCTGGTTGATATCTCTCTTTTTTTGTCTGCTCTAGAGGACGAAGAGAGTTTTGTCCCTATCCTTCGGTTACTCTTGATGTCTTAGAAACAAATCCTCTTGGGTCTTTGTGGCTATTTTAGCCTTCTTTCAGCCAGATGATATGTTTCTGTTTTTCTGCTTCTTCCCAAGCTGCTGATTTTTAAGTCCATCTTTCCTGTCTTCGGTTTTATCTCAAGGTTTCCAGAGCAGCAGGAAAGAGAAACTGATGTGAGAGTTTTCACTTCTGATCACAGAGATCTTAGTTGTCAATGATGACAAAACTACAAGCAGTAGCAGAGGGCCATGGAGCTGTCAGTCTGTACAGTCTGATCTGCATCAGTTCCATTCATTTTGTGTTTGGGAGGCCTTTCTCATGGCACAAGAACTAAAATTTGAAGTACAAGCTCAAATTTCTTAGACGTTAATGACCCTTGCCTGAAAAACATTTCTACTTGCCCACAGATCTGTGTGAGAGAAATTTTCAAGCCTTGGCAATTAATGTGTATCAAGGTTTCTGTATAGAGAATTAGAATGTAAGTTGATCAGTAAAGACGAATGAGACAGTTTATAGCAGTATTGATGAACTAATTGTCAGTTGACAATAAAGGAAACCATTTTATCAGTAAACTAATTGCTAGTTGACAGGAATGAAAAGCTGTTAAACTATCTAAAATAAGTAGTGATATGCTGTTTGGAAGAAAAAATGCTCCTATTTCCATGTAAAAAAAAGTTAGTATGTGGCAGCAGAAAAAAGTTTGGCCTGATTTTTTTTCTGTAATATAGCTAAGCATGTCACTACATTTATATGGTCATTGCTACCATATGGTAGACCTTACAACTGTAATGTTACTCAAATATTTAAAATATAAAACCAAAGAGTTGATTATCTATTATTGTGATAAAGTAATACAAAATTTTTCCTTCTTCCTTGATTCTTTTAGCTATTGCAATGTTTAATTAGTAAGCAATACAGTAATTGTAGTTTTTTCCTCAGTACCATCCCACTGCAGGTAAAACATTTTGATGAAGCAATTTTCATGATTTTTTACAACTTTAACAACAGTATCAGAAGTTGGTCAGTATTGGAATTGGGAATTTCCAGTTCTCAGTTGGTTTGGTGTGGAAGACTGAAGTTCTAAAGCATTAACAGAATTAAGACTCCACTACATTTGTAACTGAATAAATGCTTCTAAGTAGCTGATACTCTGTAACACATAGGGGGAAAGCAGTCTGACTCAAGCTGCATGATAGGTATGACAAAACCAACTTGTGAAAGAGGGAAGCGTCTTCACTGATCCTTTCCTCCATCCCTCTTCCACTGCAGGACTGTTTGTACTGCTAACTCTGTACCCAGTGTAATTTTTGAAGGTTTCTGAATGTGATGGTGCTTCTGGTGATGGTATTCTTTGTGATGGTATTCTTTACGTTTTCGTACTATTCCATAAGCTGCTGTCCCTCTTTCACAGTGTTTTACCTGATGGCATTTGCATTTTCTTTTCTTAGCTTCATCTGCTAGTTAAAATGCTCATGTTCTGTACCAAGCACATGTATTCTCCAATACTTCTGTCATGGACATGCTGTCATGTTCATGCCCATCATTTTGGGTGTTACAGCCAAACTCTGCTCGCAGCATTTAAAAATTCTGATTTTTGATTATAAGTCCTCTTCAGGCCCTGGATCATTTCTGTTTTTGCAGCCTCTTTAGTCTATCTAGATCTTTTTGTTAATGAAGGCACTAGAAACTATATACAACACACAGTGCTTACTATATAGCAACTTACAGTCCTTTTGCAGACCAAACTTGATATCTGCTAGGAGAGCAAATGGATTTAACACAACTTATCCTTAAAATATTGAGCGGTTCATAATATTCAAAAGTGGTCCCTTGGCTCCTTAGGCTCCTAGGTGAAGACTCCTTTTAATCCTTCTCCCTTGTTTCCAAAAGTATTTTGAAGCACTATAAATGTTTTAACATAAGTAGGGGCTTCTTGTGATGTTTACCTTTTCTTAGACAGGGAAGAGTCAGGCAAGATCCTCTGTAGAAAAGTGAATTCAGTTTAACTGGCACAATTATAGCTTGAATTTGAAATAAGCGTGTGAAAACAATACAAAAATGGATCCAGCTAAAAGAAATGGAATTGAGTTTTGAACTATAGCCATACTCCATGTCTTGGTTCTGGAGTTATGAGCTTAGAAGGATCAAAGGATGTCTTGCAGCATTGGCCTTACGAAAATATTACCTATGTAAACATACAGATTTGTTTTACCAGTAGTAATCCAATCTGCTGCTGGTTTCTTTCTGTCATCCCGCTGCCTCTATTTATGCTTCTAAACAACTTTTGATATCCATGCAGAAACCATCTCCTGTGTGCTCTGCCTGAGTACAGGACACAGGTAGTAGAACAAGCACTGTTTCTGCATCCTTTTTGAAGATTATTTGTATTGCTTCACATTTTACTCCTCTCATTGATTCAATTTTTAAAGCAAGTGTTTTACAGTTTTTCATATTTTACAGAACATACAAAAAGGAGTAAAACATTGAAGACATCCAGCATCCTATTTGATGGCATCTTACTTATCTTTTTTTGTATGTATACTGTACATAAATGCCGGTGTATATAGTATGTCCATCTAATGTATATAAACAACTGCATGGAAAAACACAAAGAATTGTGTGTATGGCAGTGCTGTTGTCTTTTGCTAGTATGCAACATATTATTCTGTTATGTCTCTTGGGAAGATAGAGAACATTTTTAAGCTCCACAAAGTTGAATGACTTTTGTTGTGCAAAAATCCCTAAAAACAAAATCCCATCAAGCCAGAACCCCAGCATCTGGTTTTCATCTGCTGTGATTGTATCAAGAGGAAACAATCCCATATAGATGAAGACTTGCATTCACCATGATTTAGATCCCTAGTGTGTTTGCAAGGGTTGAAAAAAATCACTATCCAGAACTCCAAGGAACACTTGTCCGACAGAGTTACTGAATGTAACTCCTTTTGATTTTCCAGTGTCACATTCATATATCTTCATTTTTCAAGAGCTTTGTTGAAGCTAAATGCATATGTTTTATCTAGAATCATTATACACAGGGAGGTTATGCTTTCATAAAAGAAATGTGCTGTATGTTTTTTCACGCATATCAGTACCATCTGAATCAAGGGGAGAGTGTGGTTCTGATCCTCTCCATTAATACTTGTTCCCCTTTCCCATTCCCACAAATGCCTGCCAGACTTGCAATACAATAACAAAAATTCTGTTGTGAACAGACTCAGAAACATGATTGTTGCTGTCTGGACTGAGAAGGAGGAAGGATTCCAGAAACATGATAGATGGTAAGATGAAGCCCTTCCCCAGTGCGAAACGAAGCCCGTGCCTAATTTGGAGATAACAAAACATCTGGTTCTTTGAGTGATCAGACTTACTCTGAAGATCTGCAAAGGACTATGATGTCTTGTTCATATTTAGTATTTTGGAGGGCTTGAACTCCAGCTGGTTTCTCTCTGATAAATGATGAGCTGTGAGAGAGAGATGAGCAAACTTCAGGTGTCTGTAAGCAAAAGGCAGCAGGAACAAACCAAATTAGTGATATGGAACATATTCTAATGAATTTATTTTCAATAAAAAGTGCTTCCCCAAAGTCTTGATATTTATATTAGTGGGAACTGAACCATAATAAATTCAACAGGTGCAGTCTGGGGCAAGTGTCTTCACTGGTTTGAGGAAAAGGATAGCTTTTAAATGAGGCTGAATTAAAAACAAAATTGTCCAACAACTAAATAGCCCAGCAGTCCCCAACATTGCTCATAAATCAATATAAATTATTGTATTATTGCAGGTTTTGTGTCAGTTCATTAATATGAATACAGATTTGTCTCCCTGACTTCAGCAGAGATAGCCATTTGTTTAAAGTTTGTATCTGTGCTTAGCTTGTTGATACTGCCTTATGTCTTTCAGAGCTTTATGATCCTCTGTTTTCAGTAGTGGGCATGCCTGATCTGGGCATGTTGTCTCATTCTCAGGATATGACAGTATATATTCAGGTGAATGTTGCTGGTTGAATTGAATCCTATTTGGAAAAAGATGACTTTTAGCACACATTTAAAACATGTAATCAGATTCTCACCTGGTCTAATTGACTTCACTGGAAGTATGCAGTCTTTCACCAGCTAAGGCTCTGGTTTCTTTAAATGAAAATGTTTTCTTTGCAGATGTACTTCTTCATTATGAATATCTGCCTTCTCTTTAGCTACTCTACATACTCAAATGCTTGTTCTGAACTCTAATTTAGTTAAAATAGGTGATTTCTTTGAAGCATGGTTGTGTTACTGCACTGTTCCAACTAAACTTTCAATCAATCACTCTTTATGATTGTTTTATATAATAAGTGTGTCAAAACTGAAGTGAAAGAAAAAACAATCTGGCTACAGATAGGGTGAACAAAGCTACTGAGATTCTTCCCAGCATTCTGCATGTTATCTGAAAGCTATCTTAAGACTCAGGTGAAAGTACTCAGAAAATAAGTTTTGAACGAATGGCCTTAGTTTCTTGAAGAAGCCATCAGTTCTTCAGGTTACAAAAAAATGTTCAAGTGTAACATAAAATAAGGTAACAGCCTGGGATTGGGTCTCAGAATTACCCAGATACTGTTCCTGTTAATCCCACTTCTCTAACAGAAAGATTTTTCCATTGTTTGTTGTAGTTAGAAATGTTCACCAATAATGACTTAGTTGGATATTAAGAAGTGGATAGTCAGAACGATGCAATCTAGATAGAAAGGGTATATGAATAGTTAATGGTGGCTTAAATGTCCCAAGTGCAAAATAATGCTTTTCACAGTGTAAGAGCTGTTCCCTTGTCCTATGTTCAGACTGTAAGATGGTTATTACACTTGTTAAATAACACAGTATGACTGTATTTTGCTCCAAATTAAGAATAGCTAGGTTTTTTTATTTTTGTATTGTGCTTACTTTTAAGGTTGAAAGTTTATTAACTCTCACTGTTTTGTGGTGGTGGTGGTGCATGAGAGTTGTTTGGGGCTTTTTCATTTAACTTCTGAGTTACTTTTTAACTTACCTGATTTGTAAATTGATTGCCCACAGCCAGTTAAGGTGCAGGGAACTGGAGTAAAGAATTCCTCTTTTAGTCCAATTTGTTCCATAGAAAAAAAATTTTTTTTCCTGTAACCATTTGGATAATTTAGGATGTGTGTGCAACAGGGCACATGTGTAATCAAAAAGGTGTGTAGAGATACAGCTTGCAACAATGCATACTCATGTAGGACCTGGTTCAGTCATTCATGAGAATAGACACTATGAGTGTAAGCATAGTCCCATTCCTACCAAACATAACAGTCTTATGGTTATATGCAACTGAGCATATTTTAACCATTGTACTGAATGTGGATCCTAAGCGAAGAAAAATTCCATGCTTAGAATCCAGTATTCCTGATTATATATAAAATGCAGTAGTTCATTCCTGTCCTACTGAATGTAGGAGTCTGACCCTCTAGTGCTGTATGGTATCTAGGGCCTTAAAATCCTCTTACCATCATTATAATTTAACATTAAACACCACTGGCTACAATAATCATAAAGACAGTATTTTTTATGTTTTTTTTGAGTTAGGTACTTCTTTTCAGATAGTCATTAACTGTTGGAAGTTTGTGATCTTTTACATTGCTTGGCTTGCTGTTTTGGCAGTGCTATGTTTTTCAGGATTTGTTTGGAAGGCAAACAGTTCAGTATGAAAGGCAAATTTTTGTCTTCCTGCAGTCCTTTCCCAATGAGGTCCAATTGCAGTGGAAGAGCATGTGGAGAGTTCAGCAATGATGCAACTTTGTCTTCTTGCCATCCATCTCTCCTGATGATTATTTCTCTGGTTGTCTGGGTAGTATTTTTTAACTATGTCTAAATACAGAAAGAGGGAACCCTGTTGAAAATTTTCTGATTTGCTGCTTATCAGTGCTAGTCTACCATGGCTTTCACTATTGTCAACTGGTAATACTTCTTTGTCTAAAATCTGCTGATATCTCACTCAAAAAGAGGCAATTACAGAATTTTCTGAAGCTCTTCACATCAGCCATCTTGAGAAGTGTCACCATATGATCTCTCTTCAATTAATTAAAATGTCGATGAGTTTTGAAGCCTGCTTTCATTTTTAAACAAACAAGCACTGTGAATCGTTTGCAATTAGGCACTTTGTAAGTGCAATTATCTCTAATTAACTGAATTCTTCTGTTTCCTATAGGTTTGTAATATGCTACAGGAATTTTCTGGTATTTGTTTTTCAGAGGAGGGGGTCAACACTTGCTTTTCTTTTCCAGATTTAGATTGTTTGAGAGATTGTGAACCCAGATAAATGAAGCAGTAAGAGAACTGGCAACATGCGGTATTTTTGTTAGTTCATAATGGAGGAATAATTAAAAAATTATTGTCTTAATGTACTTAAATATTTGTTTTTAAAATGTGTTTAGCAGATGAGTAGGTAAATTACTTTTCAAAGGACAACATGGATCTGTTTTATGACTGTATTTTGAAGTTCTCCTATGAAGTTTTTAACATAAGATTTTTTCAAGATTTTCTTTCTCTCTTTTTATTATGGAATGTATGCAGGAATTCCTATGACATGTTAAATTTCACTTGAGTTTAGCAGAAATTGGCCCCAGCTGTAAAGTTTGCTTTATCCAGCCCCAGAATGCCTGAACATAGAGTACTTCTTCCAAAGGCAGAAGTTGTGTGTTCCTGTCTGAAGCCTTGGGCTGAGGCAATCTCGACTATGCAGAATAAATGCAAGACAGTTTTTCTTGATATTTTGCCTATGGATTTACTCCTGCCTCTCTTAAATCAATGGCAAAACACTTGCTTGTGCTGTGGTGCTGTACCGGTCCCCTGATACCACAGCTTCATCATTTCAGGCAGACCCTTTTAGAGTCCGTGGCGTCCTCATAAGGACCTCATACAGGTGCATGCTTGTGACTGAAGATCTTCTGTATGTGTGTGATAATTATAGCTTTTTAGATCAGGATTATAAAGACCAAAGAATAAAAGTGCCCTTTAGATACGTACTTTTAAATTTTGTACAGCCACATCATCATTTTTTTGATGGGTAGGAAAGGAACCCTAAGCATAACCCAGATTATTTCCTTAGGTTTTCTTTTCCTTAGAAATGTAGGTGCATGTGGTTGAGGCTTTTAAATAGATATTATTTGTTACTTATTGAAAGTAAAGTTGAAAAAGGTAGGTAAACTGTGTGCATGTCTAGGTGGTGGGGGGGAGGGAGAGGGGGACAGGCCAAGCCCAACATTTGGAACTGCAACTTATCTTCAGGATCTCCTTTTTCAGCAACTTGATAAATACATTGCTCTATAGTATAGTGAAGGCGACAGGCGAAGTTATTTCTGTGAGGAGGGACTGGGAATGTAGAAACAGAATGCCTTAAAAAAACCGAAAAAGTCTGTTGACACACAAGCATTAAGAAGCAAGCATCGTGAAACCCCTCTTCCTCTCCCCCTCCCCCTGGAAGTTCATATTTCAGTTTGCTCCCAAAAGCTCACAAGCCTGTGCCAGACAGAAATTCGCAGAGGCTGCAGCGGTCCCGCAGAGGCCACTCGGAGGAGGGACAGGAACGGAACAATCGAGCCCAGTCCTCGCCCCTCTCAGCCTGCCAGGCTGCACAGGTCCACAGGGTGACTCTCGCCTGGCCCTTGACTCCATTTCCCTGCCTCCTTTCCTTCCCCTCCCCTCAATCCCAACTCCCCGGAGTCAACCGTGAGGCCATCCAGTCATACGTTGTCCATCAGATGTGTTTACTTTTTCCGTGACAGCCGACACATCTGGAGCACATATTCAGGTTATTCCAGTGCCACTAGACACATTCCACAAGATCATTTCAGCGGTTGTTATGGCGATCTTCTTCCCTCCAGTGATTTTCAAGTTGCATGACAGAAATAGCTTGAGCTAACCGGGGGGACAAAAGTCAACGGGATCAGGAGGGGCTTCTTTCACAGAATGAACTAATTAGTGACCCTGCTTTCTTCACAGGGCAATGAGCATATGGTTTAATAAAGTGAGTCTGTGACACTTTTTTTTTTTCTTGTCTGTAGGCAGAGCTGTCACTGGCTGAAAACTTTCCTGTTTTTACTGGTGGGACCATAGTCTGCTGTCTTTCAACAGAGTTTACTTCACAAGTAGAAAATGTTTGCTCCTGAGAGTTTAACTTCAGAACTTTTCCTTGGCTAGAGACTGCTTAAATGTAGCAGGTCCTTTGGTTTAAAGAGACAGTACTCATTTCACACAGGGACTGTCAGTGACAATATGAAGTTTTATACGAGGTTAGGAATTTCCACTGTGTTTTCTGCATGTCTGTAAGTCTGTTCCTCAGTGTTTGCATTGACTTAGAGACATGTAGACTTTTATTAGTAAAGTCATAGGTTTGAGGATTTTCTTGTCAAATATAGATGGTATAGCACAGCTACTCTAAAAGTCATCCCTGTTTTACACTTCTTTGTTTACAGTAGTTATGAGTTCTACAAAATCCTACATTTCTACTTTCTTAGAAGGAATCCTACATTTTTATACTTGTTACAGTTTCTATTTTGTTTACATAGCAGTTTTACTGTGGATTAAAGCAGAGCACTTGATGCTATTTATAAGTTATATTTTATTAATAAAGAATTCCAAATTTACTTTGATCTCATTTTTCTAATGTGATACCAACTGCATTTTTTGTGTATTTATGGAATATTGTTGCCATAGCTCAATTCCATTATGACAAAATTTGTGCCAGATTTTATACTTGATTAGTAAGCAGTAAAACACTGAACAGAATATATGGATTACAGTAAGTTATCTAAGTTCATGAAGGGGGCTATAAATATGCGCATGTTGCCATAGATTTAGAAAGCAGCCTTAAAAATATTTGGTATTGTTAAACCTTTGTAGTAGTAGCAGTATTAACAAACAGCAGTACCCATGACAGCAGGGACATTCTTACTATAAAGCATCGTTAGCATGTTGGGAGTCCAATGTATTTCTAAATCATTTATTGGTGTTGGATTAATTGATGGGTTCTGACCATAACTCTATGCAAAAAGGGCATGTGTGTGTTATAATTACGTGCACTATTTTGAAATCCCGTGGTGCTATATTCAAAGCAAGAATTACAGAGATAGAGGGTTTTGTTTAATTATTTGGAGGCAGTCTGATTGCTTTTAAATTAGTGAAATATGACAGACAGTGACATGCAGAAGGAAAGAAAAAAAAATAGAACAGAACCTTGATTATAAAGCAAATGATTTTCTGCTTTCTTCATTAGTCCTGGAGATGATTTTTCCCCATCTTACACATTCCATTTGCATGGTTACTGTTGAGACTGGTCACCAAGACTGCTTGAAATACCTGCCCTCAGGAGGGCTCTAAGGGACACTGAAAGGTCACATAATTAGACCTGATTTTAATTCGTAGAGACCTGTTTGTCACTGTCTCCTTATGTTTCTGCTAGTTACACATTATTAACTGGAGTGAATTTTAGGATCTAAATTAGATACTTAAGTATGTAATATGCAGAGGCTGAACTCAAGTTAGAATGCTGAGGATAGTTATACAATTATGTTTCCCTCACCAGATGTAACTTTGCAGTAATTAAATCTAATGAAATTTAAGTATTATAGTCAGTGTTTTGGTAGCTATTTCCAAGTCCTATTGGTAATATCACTTAAATCATCGTAATTATTGCCAGTTATCTGGGAAATTTAATAAACAGAAATAAGGTGCTATACTAACCCTTATTTTTTAAAACTAGATCAAACAATTATACTGCCATCAAGCCTTTTCTATTTTCATTCCTGTCAGGGTTATTTTGTTGTAATTATGTCATCACTGGAAGTTTTTTTTTCCCTTTCCTCCAAGTGATACAATCTTTTTCTTCATATTTAGATTTCAGCTTTCCATCTGCATTTCACTGCTTTCTTTGCAACATACTTTTAGTGTTGGGTTGTTCAGCTGTGGACTTTTGTGGAAGTTGGTGAGAAGAGGATGCTTATTTAGAAACAGTCCCCTCTCCCCACCCCCCAAATCTAGAAAAATGGATTCTGTTGTAATTGGCCCATGCATAAATTTGAATGCTCCTCTGCAAACTGCTAACTAGGAGATACTGCATGCAAGCCAATAGCTTTGTACCATAGGATATAGGATTTGCACTAGGAGGTATCAGATCAGACTCTGGAACTTCAAAGTCATTTGTGCTAGCATCAGATTATCATCATCAGAACTGAACCTCAGCCTTGCATTTCATTCCCATGTCAAGCAGCAGTTTTATTAAGACAACAGAAAGCAGCAAGCAGCTTAATAGCATCAAGCAGATACTGTAATTGTGTTGTACAGATGGCTTGCATGTAACAAATAAATAGTGGGTTCAGAATGGTAGTGATGAAGCCAACTACTATGGTTTTCCCAGTTGTGAAATGTTTGTCTAAAGAATGACCTTTTTTGTTTTTGTTCTAGTCTGACAGCTGAAGATGCTTTTAAAACCTTCTAGTCACTTAGAGTGAAGCTACACAACTCTAGTTTGGTAGCTTTAAAAGGCAGATCATATCCATCACTGAAATAGCAAGTCTCAGGGTTATGAGAGAAGATTGGGTATTGGAGATGAGAGCTGCTCCGTCCAGTTTACATTTGTCACTAGTGACTAGCTTTTAAAAAATGTATTAGCTGTGCATGGTGGTAAGTAAATTCCAGCTGCAGGGGATTACTGCTCTGAGTGGGTCGGGGAGCTTGGAATGCATTCAGTTCCATCAGGGGATTTGTGTCCCTCGTCATTAGCCTTAACATTACTAAAGCACTAAAGATTAAGAACAGACCAGTGTCACCTGCTCTGAACTTTGGAAAACTCTCCAAAACCATTATAAACAAAGCAAAATAAAAAGTAATAAAAAAAGTCCCAAAGAGAGTTCTCTCTCTTTGGGGAAGGCAGCATAAGGCATGACTTTTTGGATAAGGAGGAATATCTCTTATAAATCTTCTAATACCAAGTGAAAGATTATGCAAGTGACATGTAGGAAATAAAAGAAAATATCTAGATTTTGGCAAAACAGAAGGTGTCTGTGGATGAATTATTCTCCCGACTTATTTAGTGTGTCATAATAATAATTTACACCACAAACACCTCCACAAATACCTTCCTGTTAATGAACATTTTTGTGGGGAGTTTCAAAATCAAGATGTGCTGCAATTTTAAGGAAATATTTCCAAGGGCTTTAGTCTCACAGTTCAGGAGTGAAGAGTTTTACTGTGTTTTTTCAGGATACTTTTTCCCCCCCAAGAATAAGGCAAGTGAGCACCACAGAGCGTTACTTTTTTCAGGGATTTTGAAATTCAGCTTACATGCCAGCAAGCAGTTTAGTGGCAGGAAGTCTTTCCTAGTAGTGCAGTCATGAACTGGTAAACTAGAAGCATCTGTAAAAATTTAGAGGGAGTATCAGCTTTCTCAAAGCTCCAGCCCAAGACTAATGAGGTGCAAATGATAGCGCTGCATAACCCTTCTCCACCCCAATTGTGGAATGAGATATTGCGACAGAAAGAAGTAAAGAAATGGGACAAAGATTTCAAAACTTATAGTGCACTGAAACAAATACAGGGTTTTCAGAAGACTTTCAAATGGTTGAGGTGGGCCAACCTGCATATTTTGCTAGCAAGAAACCCATACCTCCTTCCTCAGCCACAGACATATATTTCCATGGCACCAAATACTGACAGATGGGGATTTTGGAGCACTAATTTTTTTTTCTTTTTTTTTTTCTGCATGTGTCTGAAGTTTTACCTGTTGATGTGGTTGTTCTTATTAATAGTTGTTCTACTCAGAAGTAAACTTCTCCTAATATGCATCTTTGATAGATCTCTGCTCCCACTGCAGAAAGAGAGGAAGAGGGTAGAAGTGTAATTTGTTTGAAAGAACACATCTGGGATGTGATCTGCTGTATCTTAACACCAGATGGCAGGTTTAGGCTGACAACTAAAACCCAGTTTAGCCTGGTCAAATGGTATCTTAATCTTTTACTCTCTCTGGCCATACATAAGAGAAACTACTGTAAAATTGTAGCAATTACTTGCACTCCAACTAAGAAGTCCTCCTCCATTTAATACTCTCTTAGCGAGTTTATTCCTTTTCTCTCCTTCTCACCTCTTCAGTGTTTATAGAAAAGATTGTTTCTCCTTGGCAACACCTAAAACGTTATTGTGCAGCTCATACCTTTTCCCAAGTATGTGTTGTGGGGGCAGAGGCGTGGTGCCTTTAAGTGGCTGATTCTTGTCATAACAGGTATGGCATTAGCCTTGCTGAGTAGTGACTAGAAGTGACAGCACTGCGTTTGAGGTGCCTGGAGGGCACTCAGTCATCACTCCTACACAGCAATGTGCATTTGAAAGCACTGTATACAGTTTCTTGCCAGTGTGGAGTATGCTCAGTAAAAGCTAAGAAGACAGAGATTTGATTTTTGTATTCTTTTATTCACGAGGTTTCCAAAAGAGACTCCTAGAAAATCAAGGGCAGATCAGGGCTGCACACTGTTCGTTCACTGTTTGTTCCTCTTTTTTCCATATGTGTATATGCACATACGTAGGCTTTTTTTCCCCTTCAGTTAGGTGCTTAAGCACCTATCTTTGACCTGGTCCTGGCCACCCAGGACCTAAAATTTTCATCCAGCTTCTCCCTTCCTTCCTCTCCTTATCTCCCTCACATTCCTACATTTATTTTTACTTTCCTTGTAAACAGGGTGCTTGTGTGGTTCTTTTACGGTTCTTTCAGTTGTGGCTCTGTGTTTCTTTGTCAAACAGTTAAAATAAAACATGTAAAACTGAAAGTAGAAATATGACTATTAAAGTGTTAGAGAATCAAACTGTTCTTGCTTATTAAGTTTATTACTGAACGGTTTGGGCTTCTAACATGTTTTACCTGAAACAGAGTATAGCAAGTTCTTATAGTACCTGTTAGTTCAGTAAAACATAATAGCAGAGATCAATATAAAAATATGGTGGAATACCATATTTTTACATCTGGAAGTTACATGTCATATTATTACATTTTTTATCAAACATGAGATTTTTATTACATACTTTTTAACCTCTATTTTTGTAATGTGTCTCAGAAACATCAATCAGCCTCTAAACTAGCCTTGGGCACTTTCCTTGTAAAGTTCTTAATGGATTGCTTTTTTAAGGATTTGAAGTCAAGTAATTTTAGAAGGCCACTACTGCACATATGGGTTATGGGTGTGCTGCTACAGGTTTGCCAGTATTTTGATATTACATTTACATTAATATGTTGTTAATGATTTATTTCCAGATGTAGTAATGCAGAACTGAGGAACAGAGAAAGAAAATACCTGTTCTCTAATGCAAAAAGAAAATCTTATGTTTTTACCTTTTAAAAATACTTTTTAAAAGCAATAATTAAGCTGTAAGCATTTGGGGGCCAGACTGGACTGATTGTGAGAAATTTGCATTTGTGAAAAACATGTGTCTCTCTCACTATGAGTTCCAAATGAACTGCCTCAGTACAGATTCCTAAGCTGACTTTGGCAGTGTTAAACACACTTTTTTGGTAGAAGAAAAATGTTTAATGTTGACTTAAGTGTTGGAAACAGTGGGCATGTTCTTTACTAGTAAGCATAATTTTTCATGTTTCCTCCATTTCTTTCTCCTTCTTGAAATGCTGCTTGGTGTAAAGGGGAGAGACCTCTGTCATTTATGTTTATATATGCCAATAAGAGCCTTCATTGTTATCAGAGAGTCTCCTGTGCATTTTCATGGTGAGAGATTCATGAATTGAGGCTGAGTGATTCTGACGTTCTAAGGATTCTTGATGAGTCTCTTCAGGGTTTTGGAAGGTCTATACCAGGCAAACACTTATTAATTGTGATGCAGGTTTTCACTATATTAAAAAAAAAAAACACCAAGCCTACCTCATGGCTGAAATGTGTGAATTTTTGAGGCATGATGTTTTCTGCAAAAAAGGAGTTTCTTGTGCATGTAAACACTGAATTCTGACTGGGTTTATAGCAAATAATACTACAGTGCTATCAGGAGTAGAAAATTTTCATTTTAGGAGCTGTGCAGATGAAGTGGATGAGTTAGAGGTATCTAGTGTAAAGAAAAGGTCTTTTAAGCCAAAAGAGCTAAGTGTTTTTTAGAATTAATTGATTTTGGTATGATGGGCCTAGTCAGCGGAATCATCATATGTTATATTAGTTCTGTGTGCTGGAAAGATGAAGTAACAGCTGGAGAATTCAGATTTAAATCCAGGTTCAGACTTTGAAGCTCTGCAGAATTGATTGATTCTAACTGTGGGTTTGGTTCAGACCTCTTTCAGTGGTGAGTAGCAAGCAACTACATGAGTTGTTTTTTAATAAGTACTCATATGTATATTTTAAGGAGAAGATTAGCAAAAACACTCATACCTGAGGCAAAATTCCTCTAATTTATCAGAAAACCTGATGAGACAGTTCTTAATGATACCAGAATACCATTCCGTCCAGCGATACTAGTGGGACTCTTGCTTATATTGGTAGTTCAAGACTCGGCATTAAGTTTGTCTGCATTTAAAGGTTTATACAAACAGTGAAAGCAGGCAAGGGCAGATTGGGCTCAGTCATTTGCAGATGCTGAGTATAGATTTCTGCAGAACATTGAGGAGTTGCAATGGTTTTAAAACATTTTGGTTCTGGAGAAGCTCTCATGACTCCCTGGATTAAGTACATCCTATCTGTGTAGGCATAATACGAGAATCTTCAGCTCACACAAAAAACACGAAACACTTGAACAAAATAACCTGATGATTTTAAAAACTGCATATAACTTAAAAACTGTGATTCCCATTTACTGTAGAATTCACTTTGCTTTCAGTAAATGCTGACCAAATTTAATATTTGGTCAGAGTTTTCTCAGATGTCATCCAGTTACAATTGTAATTTTTCTGTCTTTACTACCTAGGGTATGTATATGTTATCTGTATTTCTGTTCTTTGACTTTTATACCCACTTCCGTGGCTTCACTTTTGATTCCTTACTTCTAGACAGGAGAACAGGAAGATCTGTGGTTTATTCTGGAAATAAAACCAATGCTGCTGCATGAATTGTATAGTGTGTGTAAGGAGGTGCTAGTGTGGATTTCAGAAACTTGCATATACTTTCTCTGAAGGCTAATCATGTCTCTGTGCATATGTTTACTCTCTGCTGAGCTCAGAGTCTGCTCACTGCCTCTGTTTTTATACCCCAATGCAAATTAAATAATGTAAAGCAGAAAAAACTGTCCTCTTAGATAATCTAGAAAAGGGTTAATCAAAATCGACAACTGCTAAAAGGAATACTTAACTGCAGTGCCTGACCATTGTTCAGGCATACAGTACAAATGTGTTCTGCCTAAGTTAGCCAGAACAATGTATCCAGCTAGTGATTAGGCTCAACTCCAACTTTCACCTCAGGCAAAATTTATGCAGTTATACTACTGTTTGTCAGGTAATTAAAGGAAAAAGAAGTATCAATCTAAAGTAAATTAAAAAAAAAAAGTGTAAATAAATAAATATATGCTCCAATTGAGCAAGGAAAAAAGTTGTCAAAGACTTAAGTACCAGGCAAACATTTGGGGCTGCGATTTGCATAAGTATTCATGAATGTTGAGCCAAATTCTGCCTTCAGACACATCTATGTAGCTCTATTGAAGATGTGATGAATCTGTTTGTATGTATGTGTGTTATGTATGAGCTATGCTACATTTAAGGGAATCAAGGGATCACGGGAGCACAGGGCAAATGGAGGAGGACTCAGGTCAGGAATCACTGTCACATGCCAACCTCTGTTGATTACCAGCAAGCTATATGGGAGGCTGACTGGGAACCTGTTTGTAGCTCAGACAGAGTGGCTTAGGAACAATAGATTTTAAATGGGAGAAAGACTTGTTTCACAGCATCTGCCTAGCTGGGATATGTTCTTCTTGTAGCTAGCGGTGTGCAGCAGAGCTACAAACAACTGTTAATATATCTTGAACTCTCTTGTCTGTGCTTAATGCAAGGCCAAATCATCATTTGTTGCATTTTCAGTCTCATTGAAAATTTGAGGTAGGATTTATAAAGCTGAAGGTATATTATATAATTACATACATTATGTTATACTTACGATTTCTCAGGAAGTTACTGTTTGCAAATATTGTTAACAGTTAGCTTTTCAGTCACAGGACCCCATTTAGAACATGCAAAATATCAGAATATGAGCAATGACTGCAAGTTACCTGTATGTGTGATGCATAACTGGGCTCTGCAGGGAACTTCTAATGTGTTTAGCTTGACTAATATAGATAGAAGCACCTCTTTTTAAAAAGAGGTGAGGGGAAAAAAGAAAGATGGCCTGTACATAAATTTAGTTTTATGATCACTGGCCCAGAATAGTTAGGCTCACTTTATTGACTCCAGTTTAGCTGCAGCTGGGTTTTACATCGTGATTAAAAGGGATTTTGAAAGCATTGTGAACTCCCATGTAATCTGGGTTTTATTCTGAATGTTATTGCTACTTCCTGTAGGAACCTTCCTCTAGGAGCACTCCAGAAACAGTGTTGGTTTTTCATAAATTCTTCCTCATCCACTCCAAATCTTTAACAGTAGGAGTTTATGGAACCATGGAACTATCTACCTCTGCTCCCCTTATACCACTTCAATATGTTGATGTATAATATGTGAACATTACCTGCAATACTGCCTTTTTGTTTTTATTAATCTGGCATGTCATTTTAGGCCAGTCACATGAATTGGCTGTTGCTGTCTCATCCTGTAACCATTTATTCTACTATGTGCTGCAAAAATGTGTGCCATCTTTGTTGGGATGTGTGTTTAATTAGTTGAACAATGTGTAAGTGGACTTTATTGCTGCAAAAGCTAGGTAATCACCACCTATCAGACAAAATCTAATGTAGTGGTCTCCCATATTACACAATCCAGTGATATTAGATATATCAGTTGAATGACAGTATTCACAAAGACCCTGCTGGAAAATGGAACCTGCATGCATAAATATGTAGACCATAATCTTGACCTTTAAACTGCGATGCATATTTGTAGTTTTCCTTCTAGTATTTATATATAGGTACATTCAGACTGTAGGTGAATGTAAAAATACTCCATTGTGGAAGGCTGCAGAACTTTCTCTGATTCAGTAATATTTGTAAGGCATGCGTGTATGCTGTGACTGCATCTATAAAGGCCTGTACATCCTACATCTAAATTTTTTTTTTTTCAGTCCCATGTGGCTGAGATGAAACAATTTTGAGTAGTGGTCTTCCTGCAACTAAATCAGTTATTTTGCTTGTTTGTTTGTTTTAGATGCTCTCTCACTTCTTCTTCTTCAGGACTTGTGTTTATTTTGTCTGAGTCCATCTATTCTTTTGAGTGCATCTCTAGGACTGCCCTTATGATAATCACTTCTTTTCATTCAAAGCACATCCATCATTGATTACCCAGTCCTGTCTCCCTCACTTGCAGGGGACAGAAGCCACAAAATGTGAAAGAATCATCTGAGTCACCTCAACCAATAACTTCTGAGAAAAATAACCAGTTCTCCATCTCATGTGGAGAGCCTAGAGGGACTTGTGGAGGGCTTCAGCCTCAGTTCTGGATGAGGTAAGAAGTAATCTCAAAAAAAGTGATTCAAATCATGCAGAATATGCAGTGTCTGGTCCTGGAAATCTAGCATCAGAAATCATTTCTGAAAAATTAAATTTTTATGCTTAGTCAAGGATTCCGGACATACCTTACATTCTTCCATAGTCTGCCATTCAGCTATCAAAAAGTACAGGTTTATCATTCACATCCAAGCTCATTTTTTCAGCTTTCTCTTGTTTCTGAGTGTGATACATAGTGTGATTCCCTGAGAAAGAAGCAACATAACCATTAGCACTGTTCATCAGAATGAATTTTCATGAAAACACACTACTGAGCTTCCAAACAGATTTTTGCAAATCATGCCGGAAAAATGTTTAATCCCTCACCCTATTTTCTCCTTCCTGTCTTGTCAACTTTCTGGGACTGTGCTGGCAGATATTCTTCAGATCTTCATGAGCAGTTTTAGCAGTATGATACTGTACATCACGGGTAAAATATCCAGTTTTCAACACCATCTTAATCCAAACTTCCTTCTTAGTCATTTTCAGAGACTTACCTTCAGCAGCAAATGAATTCTTTAGGAGAATGTCAGTGAATACTGTTTTATATTGCAGAAAAGTTGTTTTACATCAGCTATTTCTGAGAACCAAGGGAAAATAAGAAGGATCCATCTGTGCTAGACTTGAGAGTACTGAGCACCTTTACTCCAGAATTTAAGTTCCAGTTGATGACACTGTTTTTGCTTCTACAAGGAAACTGGTATATGGGGTTTTTTCAGCCTGCAAGGTTCTTACTGCTATGTCTTTTCCTTGTGGTAGGCCTCTACCACTTCTGTTTAAAAAATCTTTCCACTGGAGTTCTCCATGAAAATCCTGAAGATATTCATAACTCATCTAAGAAAAAAGGAAATTGTCATCAGCCCATGTCTATAGGACTGGCTAATAAAACAGGTAGTCCAACATATTGAGAACTGCCCTGGAATTTCTTCTTGTCAAAGTTGTACTGTTGACTCTTACCACTTGCAAAGTTAGTAAGGCAACTCAGGTTACCTCTGCTCTCTTGGAAGGGAACATGGCTGGCCATTTTTGCTCATATGACACCCTGCACTTATATGCAACCTAATACAAGACAGAACATGTATTTAATGATGATGTCATTTCAGCACTGTATACTCCTGACTGCACTTTGTTGGACATGTTGGTGACTGTCCCATGGCATGACAACTCCCTTTACAAGTAGGAAGACAATAATTAGGCCATAACTGGAAAGGGTTGATTTTCCCTTCATCTTTGCTTTCCAGATTGGATAGTAGAGCTCTCATTCTTCACTGCGCATCCCAGAACCAATTTACACTTAATTTATTTATCAGTGTCTCAAGCGGTCAGAGCAGGAAGATACCTGTGACCAGCCTCCTGCTTACATAGTAAGGCCATCATGTACAGATGACAGAAAGCATGAAAACCATGCCTTATATCAGCAAGGCGATGTGAGATTCGCTTCTTTCCGCTTGAAGGCACATGGTCAATGCAACTCCAAGTACATCCGTCTGCCTCTTATCTGTCTGGAGCCTGGAACTAATTGCCAAATGGATTTACCTGTTTCAAGGTGCAGTAGATCACAAATGAGAAACGAAGGATGAAGCCCTATGTGCTGCTTTCCAGGACAGAGGATAGCCTGAGGTCTGCTTCTTCTCTTCAGATGTCAACAAGAAATGCCAGTGCTTCTGCTCCAAGATTCTTGTACTCCTGATCTTGTGGGGAAAGATATTTAAGCACAGCCTCCCTGACTCATCTCCTACTAACAATCCTCCACAAGGTGAGGCAAGAAACAACATGACTGATCCTTCTGGCTCCAGCTTGGCTGAGGCAGTTCTGACTTCAGCACCCTGCCCTTGCTCCTACTGTGTCTCACAGTGAGCTCAAGTCAGATTTATCACCCAAGCCTCACATCCTTCCACATCACAGTATGAATGCTGAATAGCTTCCAGTTTTAAATCTCACCTGCTCATCCTCACCCAGTGATATTTTAGGCAATAGCAGAAAGAACTGCAGGAACAGCAGAAGCAGTAATGTGAACTATGTTTTTCAAGAACTACTGTGAAGGTGGTACCTCCCTCATGTCCTTGTTACCCATGATTCTAGATTTTTAATTCTAAAAGGCTTTGACTAAAGTCATCTTAGATACATCTTCAGCCATCTCCACTGTGCATCCACATGTGGTATACATTTTTTTTAAATCTCACACTTATTTGACTGATTAAAAGTGCGATTAGGATCTGTCTGTCTTTTTGTGATGTGTCCAGTTTCCCAGTAGGTCTGCAATATTGCTGGATATCTTTTGATAAAAACTACTTTTCTGGTGGCATACACCTGTGGTTAGAGTGAGAGGGAGATCAGGGACCCCATATTTGTCCTCCTCATGCCTTCTCATCCCCCTCTCATTTGAGATATTTCTGTTTTAATATGTGTTGATTCATAGGTCAAGCAACTTTGTTCACCTTGGTGTAGACTATCTCCAATCCTGTGGTCTAAAGAGTTGCTAGCTGGAGCTCCAGCAACACTTTCACCACACAATTTGCCATTGCAGAAGTCTCTTGGCATAATGATTTCTTTGGAAATCCTTGCCATCCTTTTTCAACTAAGGACTCTGGGACCCTTTTCAAATGTTGGGTGGTGAATGCTGTGCACAGACACACACTTTAAAGAGGAGGATTAATTTAACTACTTTTCTTTTATACTTCAAGTACAGGTATACTGGACACTTCTGCTTCCTTATATTAAGTCTTGTGTAAGTGCAGGATGTCATATGGGCAGAAATGGCCCACCACGTTCCCTTCTAAGAAGGCAGATGTAATCTGAGGCAACCTAAGGTGACCCTTACTCACTTTATCAGTAGTAAGAGAAAACGGTATAGCCTTTTTGAAGACAAAAAAATTTGTTTTGTCTTAGCAGTAGCTCAAACAGTTCCTTTCCTCCTCTCCACCGCTAGTGCTGTTATAATGAAACAGTATATGCTCTGTGTTACTGTAACACTTTTGAGCTTCTCAGTCTCAGAAATCTCAGAAATCTTCCAGAGCTTCCAAGGGAGAAGTGGTAGGAAGATGACCTCTGACCACAGAGGCAGATGGCCTCTTGAAGAGGAATACTTTAAGTTGCCCTCTTCCCCTGTGAGGGAATCTCTTAGTGTAGCTGTTCCATAGTGTAATGAGAGAGCAAGAAACAGTATTGTGAATTTGTATGGGGTTTTGCTCATAAAGTGAATTTAGTTTTGCTGTCTCTGAACTTCTGGTTTTCCTTTTCATAATTGCTAAAACCAGCTACCTTTAGTATTTATGCATAATGTAAAATTTTGAGGTTTTTTTTTTTTTGCATTTGCATTTGCATTTGCAAGCAGCACAGAAGTCTTAATATTCCTACTGAAATCACTCTACTGAAATAAGTGGGACTTAGCCACTAAAGTCAGTGGAATCAAGATTTAATGTATAATTCATTTCCAAACAGTTGACTCTTTTCTTTGTCTTTCAAGATAATTGTAAGTTTCTGTATTTGTATATGCATCATATATGTTACATAAATATGAGAGAGAACACACATACAAATGTCACGTGATGCATTTTGGTTTCCTTTGAGACATGACTGTACTCTGAATACCATTATCCCTCTGAATGCCTTAGGACTTAAAGTTAATATGCAGTGAGAAGGCACTAGTACGTCCCTGTGGACGTATGTGGTTTTACATTGGTAATTCACTGTATGAGTAGAAATGATACAATGCTGAGTGGCTCCCAAGTTTCCTCTGGGTGTGGTGCTTGAAAGATTGTTAAATTTCATGTTGGAAATCTTTTAGTAGGCTTCTTTCCACAATACTCTTTACAAATTGCCTTGTTTGTCATTTGACAGAAGTGTTGTCATCATCCCTGCCTGGGACTTCTTTCTTCTCTTTTCTTGTTGGGGAACGAAGGGGGACCCAGGGAAGACAAGGGACAGGAATAAATGAATAAATGTCTCTCTTCTTATCCTTGCACTGCTAAACTTATCAGGGTGTAAGCTGTGCGTGTTGATGTTCGTGTTTAGAAATTAGAAAACTTAAGTTGCCTACAGTATCTGAGGATGGGGGGGGGGGTCAGAATTTCATGACTACTTTTTAAACTTTTCTTCCCCCAAACAGTTTTTTATTTTCATTGGGACACTGTAGCAAATAAAATGCTCGTCTCCCTTCTTTCTGTAGAAGGAATGTTAAAGGTAGTATGTGAAACAAGAAATGAAGAGAAGAAAGAAGGTGGACCAGAAAACACTATGTGCAGTCCAGTGATCCATGTCACCACACACTCTTGTTCCTACTATATATTGCGTAATCAGAAGAGAGGAGACAAACCAAATCCTTTTAGTCCATGGAGGTTACAGTGTCCCAGATGGAGTGCCAAGTGTCATTTTATGAATGCAGGTTGCTTTGCTGAGGAGATGCAGCCATGCGTTATGCAGAACTCACCTAGAAAGTATGCAAGAAGTCCAGGAAGGAATGATGATGCATTTTTCAATTTTGTTTGGTTTTCTTTACAAAAAAAAAAAAAAGCATATACAGGGTGTCTAAAAGGGAACAAATTGATCATTATGTAACTTCAACTTCCTTATTTACAGGAGTTTAAAATAGCAAATAGTTGGCTTATCTATAGCATCTGTACTGTCAGGTAATTAAGCCTTGCAGCATGCCTGTGCATAGTTATACATTATTACTTGTATTTTTCATGTGAGTAAAAAGAAACACAAAATGAACTGATCTGCCCAACATCCCATAGCACATCAACTGATATCCAGGAGTAAGTCTTCACACCCAATTGCTTTTCCTAACCACTACCAATACATCCTCCCTACTAACTTTTACCTGGAAAAGTACAGTTAAGCAAGAATGTAAATGTAAATTTTTCTTCAAAAAGTAATTTTTAAAGGCTCATTTTTTTTCTGTGATTATTAACAACCTGTTACATTCTGTATTACTTCTTACCCAAAGGATACCACATAATTAGAAAAATACAGCTTCCGTGTGTGCACATTATACCAAAAACAGTAGTAATTTCTGGAGTGAAGTACAGAAAACAAGTTAATGGCATAAAGTAACAGATTGCATGTAGTGAGACATTTTAGAGCAGATTGGTAGAGTGAACAGTATCTCGCCACCTATCTGAAACTGCAGTGTGAATTCAGAATAAATTTATACTAACTGTCTTGTGGTTGGAATGCTGGACCCAGTACCTAAGTTTCATGAAAAATTGTTAGCTCAAGCAATGTATCATTCATTAAAAGTACTTAGTCCATACTGGGAATTTTCTAATCAAGGATCTCAGGGAACTTTACAAAAGAGAGAGTGCAATATGAAAGGTGGGTGAGAGCCTCAGAATGTGAGTATGTTACTGTGTTCTTTTGATGGTGTTGTAATAATTTACAAGTTACTTAGTACTCTGTATCTGCAGTTTTGTTCTATTTCAAGCACTTTTTATTTTTCAGTTCTGTCATATAAAGCAGTTTCCTTCAGGTACAGGGAGAGGAGGGGGAATGTACACTGTATACATGATGGCTGCTCTGTGTTATGAGATTCATCTTCAGTCACGAGGTTAGAAAAGATAATGCCACGTGTTATACCTTCTCTTACTTAAGAAGATGAATGTTATAACACAGAGCAGCCATGATGAGGGTTCCATGTGCATGTGCATGCACACGTGTGTGTATGTGTGCGTTAATGTCTCTGTGTTAACATTTAGTTGCTGTGTTGGACTCTGTTCTTAGTTACTAGCAAATGAGCAGAGAGAGGAAACAGGCAAACCAACAAGGGCTACTAAGGTTGGCATCATTTTTCCAGTTTTAATCAAAGCCTTCATTTGTCACAGAATACTATTGTTCACATTAAACTAAAAATGAGGCATAATCTGAACTTCCTCATAGTTTTGGCTTACTGCAGGCTGAAAAGGAATATTTCTGTTTCTAAACTGGTCAAATCCTTTTGCACAGTAATGAGACTCCTATAGTGCATCTCAGAGAGAGGTGGAAAGCAGCATTGTTCCCTTTTTGCTCCTAGAGTCTGTTCTGCATCATCTGGAATTTCTCAGTCTTTGCTACTTTAGCAAAGTACCTACCAAGAATCTCCAAACTATGCCTACACTGTATTTCCAGGATAGATAAATGATTGGATAATAGCTTCTATGTCAGGACAGCTGGCACTACCTAATTTTGAGGTGTAGTGGTAGGAAATTTATAGTCCAGCTCTGAAAGTGCGTAGACAGTGGCTGCTGTTATCAGCTGCAATGTGCCTGTTGGCTGTCCCAGGGCTGAACTCCGGGGGGTGGATGGCAGGATGTGCTTGGGGGAGGGCCTTCTCTGTAACCTGCCTTGTCTGGAGAGCTGCAAGAGCCAAAGTTTGGCAACATGTAGAATGCAGTGCAAAAATGTGTGTGTTAACCAAGGTATCCTTAGGCTTAAAAATTACTTTGAGAATACTTAGAAAGCATGATCTGATTTAGTGGCCAGACTTGGCCACAAACTTAGATTGTCTGCATTAATATTCTGTGCTAGCTGAACAGGCACACCTATCATGTTATAATTAAGTGAACTACTCAGGTTCATGATTAACTTTTTAGAATAGGCCAACAGTTCTAGTATTTAGATTGAGATACTGTGATGAAATCACTTCAGTCATCCATTCTTGTGTGTATCAGTATTACTTTACATGTATATTTTAGTATGGTACTATCTAAAAAGGATGGAAATGTGAATTCAGGTTTTCCTTTGTTTGTTTCTTAGACTCCTCCTCCAGAAGAACCTCAAAACAACTTTGCCAACTGATATATAAAAAATACAAGCATTTATCAGACTCTTGTTACGGACTGCTGCAGCAGTTATTTATTTGCATTATATACTACGTAGTAGAGAAGGATAGGAAAGAAAAGAAGACTACATGGTTCATTAAAATGGCAAGGAATTCCTGTAAATCAGATTAAATGTCATTTCCCAAATTAGAATTTTTGAGGATTTGAGGTATAATGACTTCCATGGTTTAAAAAAAAGGGGGAGATCAACAAGGATCCAAAACAAGCCAAATCCAATAACATGGGGTTTCTGATGATCCGTCCTCTCCTTTCTTCGCTCCCATCTGTTCACAGTATCCCTGCTATCCTCAATGTTTCCTCATTGCAAAGTTCATGTTAGTGCTGAAGAATTGTGTCTAAGCTGCCTGTATATGTCTGCATCCTATCCTATACTTATGTGCTTTGAAATGCACCCATCCTACACTGCTGTGCTTTGAAATACTCTTGGATTATTTCTCAATGGGCTGTGTCACTGTGGGAGAAATGAGTGGGGGAAATGGACTGTCATCATGTTGGTGACTTGCCTGCAAAGTGGGTGAATTCTGACTAAAGTTAAACCAAACTCCAGGCTGCAAACTAAACCTCCATTTGCATAAAAGGGCAAAATTTCAGAGCAGTTCCAAACTGGATTAGAGTTGTTTTTCCATGTTTGTTTTTTTGAGATCTGGGGATGATTGAAATTATGTTAGTCTGGGTTCTCTGAGCATTTGACATTGAAAACAGTTTTCTCAAAGTAGCACACTATTTTCTAAAATTTTGTTTAATGCTGGTCCAGAGACAGAATCTGATTTGTGTAGTCTCACTTTTTATAGTACCTGTAAAGGGCTGATTATCTTTCCTTGGGAACTGGGTAGGCAACATAAACTGCAGGTGATCCATATAATAACAGCAGGCTAATTTTCCTCATGGAAATCATATTCTGGAGTATTACTTCAAAGTTTTGACATTTGCTATTTTATTATTTATTTGATTAATCACATGCTTCCCTATGTCTTTTTTCCTGTCAATTGCCCATTGCTGGTGTATTTTTACTATTTTGTTTCTGTCCTGGCCTTGTGAGAACTGGCAGCAGGATATGCAACGCTGCTGGGATTCTTTCAGTTTAGTGTGAAATACGGGTTTAGTAGACCTATTATAACTCTGTAGACTGATACACAGTTCAAGCTCCTCATGCATATCGTGCCAGTAAGGTGTAGCAACACTTATCCTCTCTTAAAAAATTGGTGATTAGTGAATACAGGATCTGTTCTGGAGATGAGTGGAGGTAAAGTTGTGTGATTTTTGTAACACAGGACTTATTCAATTTGTTTGGTTTATAATATCATCAACACATGCCTAATAAGTATATCTTTCTATTTTGTAGTTGTTTTATAAGTTTCCTTTACATGCTTACTAAATGAAAATGGTATTTTTCAGCTGGCATTTAAATAATCCTGTCTTTTACAGTAAATCCAATGTGCTGCTGTAAACATTAACACAATTATTAATGCTCATGGCTTTTTACATATGAACTTCCATTCACTACCTAAAATATGCTCTTGGCTTTGTTCATACATTTCTGTATTAAGGCAAAGTCAGACTTTGTCATCAGCAGTGTATGCAGTTCAGTGAAGATAAAGCTTTGTTGTGATCTTCTCAATAACATTTTGCATCCTAGAGAAGTGTATTATAGAAACAGGGTATTGGTTTGGATTCTTCCGTGTGCTTTTTCTCTTGTCTACTTGGCAGTCTTCTCCAGTGCAGTAGCAGTGATATATGCTCTCTACCACAGCTGAATGTAGATGACATTGTTAGATCAGAGGGGTGCACAGCCTGGTCTTGAAATGAACTGATTGCCTCTTGATGCATTCTAGGTTCCCTTACTCTATCTAGGCTGCAGCAGAAGGACAGTATTCTGATCCATTGAGAGCATTATATGCATTTACATGAAATAAGCTTCCTTTGGGCTGTGAAAGAAAATCTACTGAAGAATATTTCAAGCACATTCTGTGTCATTACATCTCTTCCGGTGATTTTCATGCTGTTAGTTTCACCATTCTGAATTTGTCTTGTATTTCTTCTACATTTACGTTACAAAAACTAGATCATGACCTTAGAAAACGATGACCCCTTGGCTGATTTTCTGTGTTCTCTTCATCCAGTTTCTCCTCCATATACTTTAAAGATTCTTATGGCTGTATTTTAAAACAGACTTAGAACTGTTAATTATTGATTGTTGCTGTGTTTCCAAACCCTTCTACTTTGTTATGTACTACTATTGCTAAGGAAGAGTGGGTAAAATCTTCTTGCTATGTTTTGTATTATGTGTAAAAACAGCTGATCAAACCCAAAGCTATGTGAGAGCCTTGCAAAATACAAAATGCAATTATTGTAAACATAAATTCTGGAGAACTCTAAATTCATGTTCACCAGAACTCTAGCACACCATCTCTGCAGGAAAGTATGTCTTTACAAGCATTTTGGAAAGCCTGATGCTACTTTGGAATCTGTATAAGATTTTTAGATGTGCATATGTCAATATGAGATCTGTATAACCCAGACACTGCAAATGAA